>NW_016690246.1:3914918-3962845 GCF_001604755.1 Lepidothrix coronata | reverse complement strand
AAAAGAAGGCTACTCAAGCAGTTCCTTCAGATAATTTCACATTGCTAGATGAACCTCTTTGACTGATGGATATTATATTGACATAGACAAATTAAAAACATTCATATCTATGTATCCCTCATATCCCTCAAAATCCAAAAGCTCAGAGTAGTCTAGAGCTGATTGGATAGCATATAAATCTGCTTATAAATAGTTAGCTAACTTTAAATATAAGTTTTGATCCAGGTTATTCAAACTGATTTAGGGCTCATTCCTTGAGAAGTTTCCTTCTTGCAAAGATTTATTAGTGCAAATGAATTTCATGAACACAGCAAGACAGCAATCTCTTTCTTAGCCTCCCTTAACTAGAAACAGTCTTTTCTCTGGGAAATGTTTATGTCATGCAGGGAAGGATTCACTTCATCTAATTTTTGATAATTAAGTTAAAAATCTCAATTTGTCACTTTAGGCTAGTCCCTGGGATGAAGCTGGCCCTTTGAAGATTGTATGTGATTTGCACAGGGATGCAGAGTATTTCACAAACATATTGCAGGTATCTGTAATGCAACAAATAACATCATGTAACATAGAGCAGCCACAATGGATCAGTCCAAAAGCACATGTAATCCAACATTCTGCCTGTAAAAGTGGCCAAAATCAGATGCCTAAGGAAGAGTACAAGAAAACACAAACGACACTTGACCTAAGTAATCTCTGGGCCTTGAGTTACAAAGGCCTCAAAGGATTTACTGAGCTCGATGTTTATGCGTTTCATAATGTGAGTAATATATGTTTAATAATTCCCTTTATTTTTTTCTCAACGAACTTCACCAAACTCTTCTCAAACTTCTATAAGCTTTTAGTACACCCAAATCATGTGGAAAGGAAAAAAGACATTCATTTGTTCATTCAGAGTTTACTTCCTTCTAGTAAACTAGTAAGTTTAAACATAAGAACCTCTTGTTCTTGTATTGGAAAGGAAGGTGATTGATCCCAATATAGACTCTTCATGACTTTTGTAGTTTCACAGATGTTTACCATATTACATATGAATTTGTTCTGCCAAGTCTCCAAACTCAGAAAATGAAGGTGACTGTATCAACACATATGCTAAGCTTGAACCATGCCTGCAAGCAGCAGTTCTGAGCTCAGATGCATTAACTCTCCAGAATGACCAAAGCAAGCCCTCAGATAACCACGAATACATGACAAAAGTATTCCCCCAGACTTTGGGGGAGAATTAAAAATAAGAACTAGACAAAAGAGAAATAATATTTTTGAAGAAAGGATTTCAATTTCTTTTTTACATCAAAGTATTGCTAATATATACAAACAGCTTCATCTACTGACATACAGGGGGTCTGATAACATCACTTATAAATCTGTAGATTCAATACAGGAGAATAATTTCTTAGTTGCTGATATCTCAGTGGTCCCTTTATGATAATTTGATCATAAGAGGGCACATGCTTGAAAAGTCTGAACATTAGAAATGTCCTGCCTATGTGAAACTTTTCTGAGTGAGACAAAGCCAGCACACTCATGACTACTACATCAATTGCAAAAGATGCATTAAGTGAGGCCTGGGAGACTGGAGGCTTGCTGATGAAGGGAAAATGTGACTGCTTTAGCTGCCAGTAGTAGCAGTTGATGCGGCATATGCTCTTATACCATGGAATGTGATCAGAAAAAAAAACACAGAGGGCTGCATTTGCACCCTTGGCAGATGTCACTATTTTCAACTGCCAGAGTAATTTTTGGTAATCCAATTGTAAATTAGATTTGCCTTGGAGTTACTGTAAGGCAGGCCAACCCCACCATCAGACAGAGTGCAAATACAACAAAACACAAAGGTGGCCTAAAACCACACTCATTCTTATTCGTTTGTAATGTCTGTATCTCAGTTTGAGCTAAGAATCAGGCCCACAGCCTGTGGAGTGGGGGAGAGAAAAGTATTCACTACCCGGAGCTCCATTCTGCTCTTTTCAAATCCCCAAATTGAACCCGTTCTTTGCTAGTGAACATCTTTCCTGTCCATTCTGCATGCTCATTAGCTATCATAACAATAATTGATTAGGATAAGAATAGGACATATAAAACACTGTTGGAGCTGAAAACTAATTTTTCCGACAGTCATGGCCCTTCTTAAGACATGGGAATGCAGTAGTTCTGGCCATACATGGCTGGTTTAATATACCTCTGGGAGAACAAGGCTTTCCTGGCAAATCTATCTTTTACAAAAGAGCCTTAGCAAGCCACTTTTCTTTCACTTGGTGGGAGGAATGGGGCGCTCGCTTCCACTGAGAACCCAAGCATCCCATGTGGAGCACAGACGACCTGAGAAGTTTTATGGTTGCTTTGCTCTCGCTTGTCAGAATGAGCCTTATGAATCTTATTCTATAGATGCACTTGGAGATCATTTTGAAAGCTTTCACGTTCCATCAACATGGAAAAAGCCAAATAAAATACGTCTGTTTCAGGTAATAGTCTTAAATTAGAGAAGTCATAACAGATTCTAAGAAGCAGTGTGAGTTGAGTTCTTCATTCAAGTAAAACAGCTACAGGGTGACCTGATTCACAACAAATCCTGGTTCTTTTACAGCAGAGGAATATATAATTATAAAAAAACATGGAAGTAACAAGGATTAAATTACGTTGCCAGGGCAGTTCATTTCTAAAGGGCTTATTACAGGCATGAACCGCAAACCTGCGATTTTTCTTTTTTCACATGAATTGATGTCATAATGAGGTTTAAATGGAGACTCAGTGTCTACTTTGCCTCCCAAAGGAGAGGGGTTCCCCCTCCAGCCCGGGCACAGTGCCTCCTTCTGCTGTGCTACTTAATGCAAATATAAACAGAAAGGAGAGTCAAACCATGAGAGCTGAATTCATTTCCAATTGGCTGTCATGGGTTTTCACTTTGGTCTCCTCATGGTTCACAAGGGTACCTTTCAAGTCTGGTTTATACAGAAGATGCTTATATGATAAAAGGGTAGAACCTAAAGCAGAAATACGGTACTGATTTTGAGGTGAAAACAAATCTGCTTATAGAAGCAATCCATGTGGAACCTTGATTGTAGAAATCTTTAACACTTCTGTTATTGGAACAGCTGAGAAAAAAAGCAGGAAATCTCAAATGAACAGCTACTTTTTATCCCAACCCTGAAAACTAATGTTTTAGTATAAATCTACCCTCTCCAACACATTTTGCATCCCCTCAGGGCTAGCTCCTGTGTAGGCAGATTAAGTGGTTGCCTATGGCAGCAAAACCTTAGGCATGGCAAAATGTTTAGAGACTGCTTATTGTGTGATCATAAGCTGGGTGAAGCAGACATTTTCCAGTGTGTTGAGGGTTACAAAAATCCTGAAGACATCACCAGCTTCCACAGTTCTTCCACATAAAAGTGAGCAATAAAAATGGGCAGTTTCACAGCAAGGAAATCGGTTTTGTAAATCACGAACTCGGTGACAGAGAATAAGTGAAAGCCTGTACCTTTTAATAAATAGATAAGAAGAATATAGAGAAACATGATGCTGTAGCATACCAATTAGTGTGTTTTGTACTCTAACCTTCAACAGAGTCAGAACTGTGTCATTTGTGCGTCAATATACCGAGAGCTACAGGGTCATCACCTTGAACTTTTAGCCATGGAATATTCATGCAGCTGCTGGGTATTTGAGAAGGCACTTGCCAATACCAAAGTGGAATGAACAGAAGTATATGAATGTTTATTCATGCTGAGAATCTGACCACAGGGACTTTTACTCAGTACACTTCCCTTAAAAGAAAATTGAGTCAACTATTAATGATATACACATTAAAATACTATCTTAGCAGAGCAAATGTTAAACATAGAGAAAGGATGGTCAGAGATGAAAATACAGCAGCAGTGCAGGAGATGATATGCTGTCTCCAGTGCTATATCTGTTTCTCACAATATACTCCATAATTGCTTTTTCTGCTCTGTTTATACTTTCTTTTAGAGCCAAGTCTGTGTGGTTGGGCTGAATCAGACTAAAACATGAGCCTTTATCACTGCACCATACTCACCACTCCATCCACAACAGATATTTCTACACTAGTATGTACTACGTATGTTGGTCATGACTTTTGTTCGGTAATTAATAGGACAATGGCTGCATCAGGCAGTGCAAGTCACCAGAGAGGTTCTTCAGCCTTCCCATTTAAGATGGTGATGTGGGATGTGCTTGCTTGATAAATATAACTGAAAGATATAATTGACTGCCATGAATCAGATGTGCAGGTAGTATCATTGCTGGAACTGTAGTTGTGTCAGTACGTTCATGTTAGTTCTCTGGTAATAGCTGATTTCCCATGGCACAGATACTGATAGCACCACAGGGCTCAGTGCAGGGCCACTGCCTGGGGAGTCACCCCAGCTGCACAATGCAGCCTTTGTTACTACACCAGGAAGATTATCAGCCAGTTATGTGAGGCTGAAGTGTCCAACACACACTGAACTGAACGATCTAGAAGCTATTCACACCTGTAGGAGACAAAGAGTCCCTAAACACTTTTCTTTCAGACCAACATAATTAAATGCCCTCAGTTTTTATGGGGAACTGGAGGCTATAAGAAGCCACTGACATAAGGAACCATAGACAGGGATGCACTTTCTGGGCTAGGAGATGTCCCTAGCAGGGGAGTACAGCTGCTTTAAGAGAAGACAGGGGAGGGGAATTCTAAATACCAACCACAACAGACAATCTCCTTGGAAAGTATGTGTGTTTGCTTCTTTCAAATTAATAGCCAAGCTTCTTGAATTAGTGACTTAAAGGCCACAGACTGATAGAAATCAAAGGAAATGGGGGGTGGATTGGTAATGAAGACATATCTGTTTTTTTGAGGTTAAGTACAGTTTGTAGTATAAAGTAAAGAGCAGAACAGTGAACCAGAACAAAGAACTTTGAACAAGAAAAACATAGAAAGGCAGACTGGCATTTGGAGCTTGATGTTTGTTTTGCCTTCAAGGGAAGGAGATTTCATGGACTTGTTTAACTAAGTTAACAAATCCACTAGAACTGCATTATCTGTTAGACCCTCCATCAAAAAATATCCTGCAATTCCAAAGGTAAATTCTTCCAAAAAAAGAGTAGAAGAGCAAAGCAGCGACACAAGCATGCTCTCCTAGAGTCAACCAGGACTGACTGAGGAGTGGCTCCTGCTTTGCTTGCCATTCCCAGGCAGTCCTCAACAGGGCTAGTGGGGCTAAACTGAACCTCTGGACATGGAATAAATAGGCTAGCAGTCTGGTCCACTGTCCCATAATGGGGCAAAATTGTCTGCCCATCGTGTTACACATCAGATGTGGAACACCACAGCTGCTTTTTTTCCTCACCCTGACATTTTTTTGAGTCAGTCCTCTACATCCTGTGTGCCTGCTGCATCCTTGATATGTAAAGGTTTTGATGTCTGAGTCTGGAAGTTAATAAATCTACTGTAAAAATCACCAGGTTTTCTTCCATTATTTAGCAAGTTAATTTTTTAAAAAATAATTTCCCTTTCCCTTGACAGATTTTAAAAATCAGTTCCTTTAATTGAATTGTCATCTCCTCTCACCAGCCTAATTCTCCCATATCAATTACTGTTCTTGGCTCAAATGGGCAGGTGTAGTGATAGGGTTAAAACCTGAACTCAATCAGTGTTTTGCTGTTGACACCGAAAGGGCTAGATTTTCACAAAAGTTTGAAAGCTCTGGCAAATTCTAGTAATAAGTACATGGCTTTGTTGACTACTTCAAATAAACATAAAATATTTTAGAATATTAAAACCAGTTATCAGAAATGCATTGTTTCTCTTCCTACAGATCACTTTCACAATATTTATTTTATCAGAGAATATAACATATAAAATAAAATTAAAAGAGAAAAAAAGAAAAATTTAATTTATTTTCATTATTTGTCTCTATATTCTAGAATTTTCTAAATGAAGTTCTGAATTCTTTTTTTTGAGATTTTTTTCTCTTTCTAGAAGTATAATAAATCTAAAACAAGTAAAAATTAAAAGGAGTTAAATAATTCCTACCAACAAAAAAGGTACTTTAGCTAAAATCAAAGGTTTTAGATCAACTGGATCTATTATTTTAGGCTTTTGCCAAAACAATTTGGCAATTCCTGTTTCAAATCTCCTTGGTCTCAAATACATTCTTGTTACTGATTAATTTAGTGGAATTATAAATTAAAAATTCTTATATTTCTAATTCTGAGGAGTCACAGATGCTGCTTTAGATCTATACACGCTGCTCTGAATGCACCTCTTTGGAAGTAATAGAAGTTTTACTGAATGTTATTAGCCTTCTATCCACAAAAATTCTCCCCCACAGATGGAAATTTTAGCTATAAAAAATATTGGGTGAAGGAAATTATAGCTTTATGATCTTTTATGCATCACATTCAAATTCAAAATTGCTTTATTTTTAATTTATCCCACACTCTTTTGGGGATCCAGACCCCATATACAGGGCACTTTAACTTCTCTCCTTTCTCAGAATCTGAAACACCCCGCCAGAACAGCTTCTTTGCACTCATCATGCATCTCCAGGGTACACAATTCAAACAAGAGCTACCTTGTGCTAACAGAGTGTTGATTTGCTTGTGTTCACAAAAACAAGAAGAGCACTTTTCAGAATGGGAGCAGGGCAGGTGAGTGGGGGTTGTTCTTGGTTTTTAATTAAAGTATTCTTTCAATAACATTGTAGAGTTGTTGAATGGCTGGAGCTTTTTCTCTTCAATATTTTAATAATCCTAAAATGCCATTCACTTATGAAAACAGAAGTTTCTTTTCAACACATAACTTCTATGAAAGAGTTGTCTTGAAGGATACCATATTATTTATGGTTGAAAAATATCACTTTCTCTGTTTTTCATCCAAATTTTTTCCCTCACCCGTAGAATACTGTGATTTTTAGGACTCGGTCCTTACTCTCTACTCATGCATAAAGATTTGCAGAACTACAGCCTTTAGCCCCAATCCCGCAAATATTCATTCTGTTCATAAGCCAGTAGATATAAAGCAGCTACTGTCAAGAACATGATTTCAAAAACCTCTAAAATACTAGATTAAGGACTGTATTTTATGATTTCTCTGAAGCATCTCTCAGAAAGGCACTGGAGTACTCTAAAGTCATTCCTGCTATAGGATGTTTTTCACATTTATGATAATTCATAGCCTCTGTAGAGCATCCCAGCATTCTGCTGTTCTTTTTAACAATCATTAGACCACTTCAGGGTGTATGAAAAATTTACTACTCCTTAATTCTAGTAGAAACTCTGAAAAGTATGTTGCTTTTATGCCACTTACTCATTATATTCCTGTATTTCTTCCCTTAGTCTTCACTGGTAAAAACCTACAGATTTACTTTCTTAGACTGAATGATAATATCTTCTCCATATAAAAAATATTTTTTGTCTGAACCAAATACACTATTCCTTCACTTGTTGAAAGGTTTCTATTTCCATTCCTAGAGGGGGGAATTTGGGGGCCTAATAAATAAGTAGAGTTACTGGTGAGTGGCCAAGGGCAGGTAGAGTCGGGGCAATGAATGCATGCAGACCTGGATGATTAGAGATGAGCCCTGAGGAACACTCTGGCACCTTGGGGGTATATTTATCAGTAAAATCACAAGCAGCAGTCTAGCACTTAGCACTGAAATTATCTGCCAGATCAGAGACAGATGAATAAACCATATCAGGCAATGCTAGCTGTGTTAGCTTTCTGCTTCCATCTTCCATTCACCTCTTTGATCACACACATATTGCTTCAGTTACGGCAAGCAAGTAGGATCATGGTATGGGAGTCATGATCAGGCTTAATTTGATGCCATGTTCTCTCTGCTTCCCTTCAGCAGGTTAAAAAATGTATTCCAGTGCCATTGTAAAGATATCATAAAAATAACACTTGAAGATATTCTGTCAGAATCTCTTGCAGAGATCTTTCTGCCAGATTCCTGGCAAATAATTGCATTTACAAGTGGTTGTGTTGCTTCACAAGCAGAGGAACAAAAACCTAACAGGATATCTGGCTCTTCTCTTGCTCTTTCTCCCATTCTGTATCCTTTGTCACTGCATGCCTTCTGTGAAAAGGAGGCAATGCTTGTCCCAGCAGAACCCATTCACACACAGTTTCATCACCTGATTCTGCTGGGAAACAGGGACTTTCACAGGTCTCACCAAGAATGGGCTTGTGTGGCATAGTACTGAGGCCTGGAGCTAGGATCAAAGATGTAGAGAACTGCCAGTGTGGATGTGCTATGGACAGCAGTGCAGGGCAGAGACAAATGCATCCTCCTCATGTTGATCTTCCAGAGAGAGCTTTCAAAGATGAGGCTGACTATGGTCATGGAGAGCCTGCCCTGGAGCTGCATGAAGGCGAGCAGTTGTGGGGCCCCACACTGTTCACAAGGGGTCTCATCACCGCTGGTTGCCCACAAGCTTGAGACGTCTGCTGCAGTCATTAGTCCCAGTGCACGTGTACAGCTTCTCAATTACACGATCAAGGCAGCAACCAAGTGAGCTGAAGTAAGGAGGCAGCTCAATCTGGAGTACTGGGCAACCGTATTATCAGCCAGCATAAATATCACATCATGCTCCCCAGCTAATTCAACAGAAATACATTACTGTACAAATGTGCGCTCGTACCTGACCCAAGCCTGCGGTCACTGATACCCAGTCTAGACTTAACAATGATGTGACCATTACTTAGTCATTCTCAACAGATTGCTAAGGGCGGGTATGGTGGGTTTACTTTCTTTCTCTTTTTTTCCAGATAAACTCAACATGACATGACTCAGCCAAGTACATTTCCAGGGTCATCTGTATAGATAGATTTCCTGAACACAGCTACACCAAGTAGGTTACTTGGAACATATTGCAATTCTGCAGGACATGGCTTTCAACACATTAAAAAAAAAAACAATATGTAAAGTGGAGTAAAATAAGCATGTAGGAAACATAAATGAACTCTTCAGATCTTAGGTTACTGAAACCCCTGAAGTTAATCTCCAGTGTCTGCATCCTAATATTGTTTATAGCACTTAAAGTTTGTTAGATTTTTCTCTGATTATTTAAGGACTAATCAAAATTCTACCTTCACTCTGGGAGATTTTGCATTTTCCTCTGATGACTAATGACATCCCAAGCAAGTCTGAGTACAGGCATTTTTCTGTGACTTTTTTCTCTAAGATGAATTAGTGCTGTCATCAGCAGGTGTGGGGAAAACAGAAGCCCGAGCACTAGGTATAACAAGTAAGCAGGAACTGCATTTAAGTTAATTTGAAATGCAAAGATAGTGACTCGCTCCTAAGCAAGATTTTGGAATGCTGGAGCATCTTGGTCCCTCATCAGGAAAGGATAAGTGATGCCCAGAATGAGGATTGTCTCTCCTAGACTAATACATTGTCATTCTTCGAGAACTATTCACATCTGTGACATGAAAATATAGAGGTATATTTCTGCTACCTAGCCAAATATAAGGTTCTGTTGTTGTATATAAATATATATTTTCAACATATGTATGTCTAAAACAACAGCAGAACTGTACTATACCAGTTTCAATCATAGAATTGTAGTGCAAACAGCATCTGTGCTTTAATAATATTTACCATTAGCTTCTTCCTTGTCTATTTCCATAACTCACGCTGGGTCCCATCTGCACCAAGACAATGCAGCTTAAACAGCCTTCAAAAGCCCCTTCTACACATGAGCTACAGTAGCCAGTCTCTCAGATGATGTTTCTTTCATCATGGTTTATACTCATTCTACCTCTTACCTGTCACATTTGACTTTGATCAATGATTTTTAATGAATTTAGGGAAGGCAAACTATGTGTGACCTACTTTCCAAGTGGATGGTGTTTCGCCTAAGCAGGAGTGCCTGAGCACTGTCACCCTGCGTTTAGCTCTGATGCCTTTGATGAGTCAACACCATGCTGCCCACCCTGCCAGGGGTGCTCTGACCATGCAGCAGAACAGGCAAAAGGGTGAAGTCAGGAGAGTCATTAACTGGTCATTAGCTAATGACAATAAACTGATTCACTAAGACAGAGACAGCCTTCGCCTACTTGTATTAGGTGTGTCTAATTCACCAAGGCAGCCAAGAAGATTATGTAAATTGAAAATTTACTTACCTAGGAGAGGGATGTCGCCTGCTGCCCACTGGGCAGGTGCCAGAGGCTAGCTGCAGGCAGGCAGGCGGGTAGGCAGGTGGGCAGGCAGCAGCAGGAGCGCAGGGCAGAGCCTGGGGGCCCTCACTGACCCACAGCTCTTGCATGGCTACTAGCCAGCCCATCCAGCAGCCTTTAGTGTTTTTCCCATGTGGTCCACCCAGAACCTACAAAGCATCTGTCTTAGTCACCCTTGATTGGCAGAGTCAGGACTCCCTGAGAACATCCCGCTGCCCTAAAGGTGCCTCTCTCGGATGTGCCTCTTTCTGTGAGGTGCTGGAGCAAACCTCCAGCCCTGCCTCAGCCCAGCTCCTCGCACCCCTGAAGTCCCCAGACACCCATCTGCAGGGCAGGCATGTCCTACCCACTGCCAACATGTCCCTGAAGCCTGCTCTTATCCCCTCTCTCCCCATCTCTTCCCATCCCTTCCACCCCTGCTTCAGTTCACATCTGACCAACACACTGAGCTGATGATGGCACACACCAGCCTACTAACAGCATTGTTTTCAACCATAGCTAGAGTAACACCCACAAAGGGACATATGCCTTTGACACTGTGCAATGACCACATTTTCACTTGTATTTCTATACAAATAAGAGTCTCAGGATACTCTGAAGCAGATTTACATCAATGCCCTTCGTCAGTGCTTTGCAGCTAGAAAAAGGCTTGTTCACTGCCAAAATGATATAGGGGGTACTTATGGAAAATTAAAATCAGGGGCTCTTACATTTTGTTTTTTAATCAAAGCCTTGCAATTCATCATTTGAAGTATTCTTATAACTATCAAAATATATTCCAGGTGTTTTACACCACAAATGTTGATCATTATGTAAGCACTGCAAAGTTTATAAAGATTATATCTGCAGTTCCATTGCTTGTATCTCCAGGATGTGAGAAATATGCTTCTGTGGCTCACACACAAAGAGTGTAAACATATCACCAAAAGCCACATTCCAAGAGAAATCAGGAGCTTTATGTAAATTCTTTAAAATGATGAAAAACGTTTAGACTGTTGTACTGCAATAGGAACAAATAAATGCAATATCATTAGAGTTATAAATCATTTTTTATTTTTATGTTCTTTTTATGATTACGTTATAAACCCTCAATATTTAAGGACTGCAATCCAAAGATGTAATAATTCTTAGAAACAGTAGGAAAAAATAAAATAGGGAGGAAATAAGGCTTCATAAAATATGAAGAAAATTCAGAGAGGATTTACACATAGGTGTGTGTTCTCCTCCAGTGCTTGTACAATGTACACATTGTGGTCAGATTCCACAGTTTAATAAGTTTCACCATACATAATATTTCTCTTTATACCTTAGATTTCCAACCAAGTTATTACATGAGAATTGCACTTTTAATTTCTCATGAAGAAGGTATTTTTCTCATCCTTTAAGATTACTAAAATTTCCCAAAAGAATAAATGACAAATGAAAAGACACTAAAATTAAGTCATTTTTAGACAATTTGCATTTTTGTGCAGATGCATTCCTGTGCTGACTGCTGTGCAAACCCATGCTGTTATATTTGTCACTTCAGCCTGCGGTTAAGTCAGCCAAGGGGCACAGTACAAGAAAGTGTAAATTATATTGATGTGGGTTCTTTTACAATGTCTGTCAGACTGACTTGCACTTAATTACCAATGTGTGGCTCACACCATTTCATAGCACCCCTTGTCTAGTGTTGCAGTTTACCAAGCAAGATTCCGTCCCGAGTTGGAAGGAGATGGAGGAAGGAAAGGATGCTTTGTGGAATGTATCCATACAAAAGACAACATCAAATTGATGTCTCGGTTCATTAGCATCTTGTATTGCTAAATTTGCCATTTATTTTCCTTTGATTGTGGTGAAGACTTATTACAAAAGTAATGAATCACAGAACAAAATAACATCACAATCCCATTTCCATTCATATCTGATGCTACTCTGAATTTAGAAGAGTCCTTTAGAGCTTGGGAAATTTTTTAACTTTTGCTGAGATCGGTTTGTAACCAAGAGTCTATTTCTATTTTTCCATTTACTTCAGAGATATCATCCAAAAGAAACAGCTCATAGTTCAAGATTTTTCAAGCAAGCTCATCACATTTGAAGACATTTCCTTATTATACTTAGCCTCAAAATTAAAAATTTACTAAAATCTGGTGAAATTTCACTGTTTGGGGTTTTTGTTTTGCCTGGATTTATCAATTAACAAATAAAACGTGTTTCAATGATCCATAGCAAATTGATCACAATGTTGATGGGTTCATGATCTTGTTATTATTAAAGTTGAGTTTAAATCTAGGCTTAAATAAATCTGATATGCCACAGTCTTGGAGCAAGTTTTGTATACAATCTTTAATATGCATGCAGATCTGAAACAGAGACAAATGGTATTTTCAACACAGTGCTTTAACGAAAAATTCTTAAATTGCTGTTTTGCTAATCCCTAATTTCCATGTATGTCATTGAAATTTTCTGAATTTCTGAAATGTTTGTTTTAAAATGTACTTATTTTTACCGTTTTGCATCATTAAGGTGACTTCATTCATACTGAGCAGAGAAATAGCAGCCTTCTGTGCTTTATCTCATAGCTGTCTTAACCACACACATTTAATTACTTCACCTGCACTATATCTACTAATCATACTATACATCAACCTCCTTAGGGCATACCCTGTTATTTTCTCCTCATGTTTCTCATCTCTTTCAGATCCATTTAGACTTATTTCATCTTTTCTAATGTTTACAGCACCTTACAATTTAATATCACCTGTGATTTTTCTTGAAGTGCTTTTTACCCTCTTCTCCAAATACAAATTTAAAATATTTCATACAATTAAATCTCACACATGCATTCACACTGATACATAAGCACACATTTCCAGAAAACCATTATCTTTTTCGTCCTACTGCAATGCACTGCTGCTTACCATTCGTTTGCAAAGGGGAAGTCTGTGTTGTTTGGGTTTTGGGGTTTTTTTAATACCTTTGAATTAAGGGGTTCATTCTGGGAAACAGCAAGGAAAGCATTTAAATTTATTATAAGCTACATTCTGCAAAGAGTGTCTAAAACAAAGAATTAAGTAGCATGGAAACAATGCTTTCTGACACCTTCTTCACGGACTTTGTTATCCAACTATTGCTAGAATGGAATGAAGGGAAAACTAGGAGAAACCTCATTGTGAATCAGCACTTTCCTTGGTTACGTCTAGTGGTAATTCCTAAGTAACTGTCACTAGTAAATGATGACATCTGCAATCAGGTCTCTGGTGCTGTAATTAGCAGCTATTTGCAGACTCAAAATACTTTGATTCAAATAAACAAACGGAGGATCTAGGTTCTTTCTATGTAAAAAAAAAAAAAAAACCACTCAGGAAAAAAGACAGATGTAGCCATATAAATATATGACAAGCAGGCAAAATAGCCATTTTAGAATGCAGAGCAAGTAATATTAATTTGTAAGCTATCTGAAATTCAAATTTTGTTAAGAGCTTGCTGATTCCAAGAAAAGACAGTTGACATTTTGATTATACCTACTTCATTTATTGACTTAATGCTGTATATAATCCTTCTAAAACAAATACACCAAATTAATAATTATATACAAACTCCTGCAATGCTCTCAAAACAGGATTCACTGTAGCTCAGCGTGATGCACGTGTGGATTTTTTTCCAAGCAATTAAATTGTATCCTTTAAGATCATTAAGGCTCAGGGTCAGACCAGGCTCTTTATTCTTTTAAACAGATGTTTGGGGGTTCCTGGCTGCCCTTTTTTTTTTATCTCCTTCTGCTAATTACTATCTGCCTATTCTCTCCACTCCCTGGCTTTCAAGAGGCCAGTGGGCCCCTGAATACCATCTGCTCAAAATTCTGGTCCCTGCCCTCTATTAGACCTCACTAGACCTTAGTGTTTTTTCTTTTCCATTATGGAGATCATGCATGCATTAGGTGGGTCATGTTCTTTTTGCTATACACAGTGGCACGTGCCAATGCCCTTGAGGAATCAGCTACAGGGATAAATTTACAATTGGCTTGCTTTCCCCCAAAACAACATCAAGCTTTTGTTCTCCAACTCACAATTTCATACAATTACAGAGATATAACTGTCTGCTTTAGATTATAATGAAATTTGAAAATGTCTTTTTAAAGCAACAGAGTTAATTAAACACAGAAACTTAAAAAAAAAAAAAGAAAAAAGGAAAAGCTGCAAAAATTAGAATTTTTAACTAACTATTTCGAATCCCTGAATTTAGACAGGGAATTTTCTCAGCTTCCTCTGAACAAAAACTAAAACAAGCCACTTATCTTAGGCACTAACTGCTTTTCTCTACAGCTTCATTTCTGTATATTTTTTATCTAAGAAACAGTGCACATCAAGTTGAAATAAGGAATTTGGTCATATTAAAGGGTATCTATGCAGCACTGCTTGCAGCTTCTAAAGGTGGTTGAAGGAATTCCTCCTGTAATAAATAGAGTTCCCTCCTCACTTCGATTGGCAATGTAACCGTACAAATTGCTTTGTGTTGGTCATATACTGAGACTACAAAAAGAGGTTTAAGGAGGTTTGAAAACTCAGAGCAGTGGCTGTTGCTTCGTGTACTGCTATTATGATTAAACTCCAGAGACCATTTTAAGACTATGTTATAATTTGCACATCTTTTGTACGACATATGAGTCTTTGGAGCACCCAGTGGTTCACAGTTGGTTGAGTGTGTTGCTTGAATATTTATAAAAAAGCATTCTCTCCCACAGAAGAGATCAAGCTGAAAGCCTATGGATCTGCCTTCCAAAGCCAGTGGCAGTCTCACTTGTCAGGGTCATAAAATCTTCTCTTGTACTCTTACACTATGACATATTATGCAGGATTCATCTAAGGAATGTTTACATATAAATTAATCTAGTTACAACTATATTATCTCTATCAGCATAGATTCCTATTATCTGTAATAAAATGAATTGTTATTATCTACAAACTTTTGATCATTTCTGACTGGCAGAAGTCACAGCTGCTCAAAGTTGATGCTGTTGGAATAAACAATTGTATAAATTGCATAAACATAGTTTGAACACATTATACTATATTTTATTCTATTTCCTGCTCCACTTGTTCTAGTCCACCTCCACCAGACTGATTTTGATAGTCCAAAAAGCCTCCCTTAAGCAAAAATTCCATCTCCTGGAAAAAATTCTTTTTCCCCTCTTCCAGTCTATGCATTTCCTCTATAATACATACACACATCCTATCTTGTGACAGAGAAGATCTAGTTCTGGGTAAATGTCATTTTCAAACTTGTGACATGTTTGTGATGATAAAGTGTAAACACTTTCCTCTGAGCTACAAATGGTTTGAAGTAAGAACCCATTCCAAGTCTATATATGTCGTTTAAAAGACCCATAATGACTTCAGTAGGCTTTCTATCAGTTCCTGGTGATCTATCAGCACAGAAAGAGGGATAAAATACCCAGGATAAATTGTATGTCCACTGGTTTGATTATGAAATGTTTAGAGTTTATGGTCTCAGGAATCATGGCACTTAGAAGAGAGAGTTTGGTCAGAGTTTCGTTGTTTGTGTTTCTGGCAGTTTTCTGGCATGAAACCAAAAAGCAGAAACACCACAGGCATACAGGTTTTCTAGTTTTCTTTGATTTAGTTACGAAAAATTGTCTTAGTTCCACTTAAAAGTAGCAAAGCTAATGCCACAACTTTTCTCCATCTTGGAAGAATGGTTCCATGGTGTTATCTTCTTTAATTACTCTTCATACTCTGAATATCAGTAATAATCATCAGATAACCAGCCAATCAGAATTAATAACTTCATACCTTTCAGAAAACTGATGAAAACCTTTTTTACACAATAAAAATGTTCTCAAATTCATACTGAAGTGTAGTTAAGGTAATTTTGAAAACAATTATTTTTATTCTCAAAAATTGTTTTGGATATTTTCATATTTCAATTTAATTATTTTACATACTATAAGATATTTGGGGGATTTTAAAATTATCTATGGTAATGAAAATAATTTTCCTATTTTTAGAATTGACTTAGAATTTAATAGCAAGAAGATTTCTTTAACAAGATTGTCAAAGTCTTTAAGTACGATGAACTTCAAGGATAGGATCCAGTTCATTTAACATAGACACTTAATTTGCTCTTAAGTCTTAGGTATCTAATGAACCAGACATTCAGATATGTTTGGTTTTTTTTAATTCCCTCTATAGATAATACAGAAACCTTGGCATCTCTAAAGATCTTCAGGGAGAGAGTCCTGAACTCATCCTAGGACCACATATTAAAAATCACTAGGTTCCATAAACATAAGATCAAAGAAAGATACAAAATTATTCTAATCCCAGTTAAAGTCAGCACTTAGCATTACCTTAAGGTTCCCTCACATGGCTTTCTTGTAGTTGAAAGCTGAGGAACTGGGAGATTTTTTTCTGTCTTTTGTGAGTCCTGAATGACTGCATAATTTTATTTATACATGGAAGACAAAAGAATTTAAGAAAATGCTACTGAAAAGAGCCTATAAATCTGGACATGTAGTCTCCTACTCCAATCACCCTTAAACCTACCTGTCCATAGGAGTTCAAACAAAAGCTAAAAAATGCTGACTCTACATTTGTGTATACAAAGAGTTCAGGTGTAATATCAATCTGAAGAATGCACGTGTTTTCATTAAAAATTTACAGATGAATTTCTAATGAAAGTGGAACAATTTTCTGAGAACTGCTTCAGAATTGTACTGTATTAAATGGCATGTTGTAGGCCTACTTATTTAATATTTATCTATTAACTTGATCTACGCTTGTCCTCAATTCTAAGTCAATTAATTTGAAGGATCATTTGAAACTTGGACAGTTTCTAAGTACTGATATGTCTGTCATCACTGTCACAGCTGAACTACCCATGAACCTGGACCTCTTGTTGCCCAGTAGCTGTTGTCATATAGTGAAAAGGTAAATCAACAATTTTCCTGTTTATAGCAATTGTGGCAGAGGAAGCATTCCAGAAAGAGAAAGACCCTCCCAAATGTTAAAGTTTTTGACACTTCACTGGTTAGAGAGAGTGCTGGTCACCCAAACTCACCTCACTTTTGTTGCCAGACATATCTTTATACCTATTATTGGGTGGATTCATGATCAAGAAGGAACTGTCATGTTGAATCCTTACACAGTTCCACAAGAAGGTTCCTCCTGCTGCAGGAGGTGGACGTAAAAAGTTGGGGAGCAGTACACATAAGATTCATCTCATCTATTCTTACACATCCAGAGTGTACAGAGATGCATATTACCTAGTTACCACTACATCTGATGAAGGAAAATTAATGTCTTTCGCATGTAGCTCATCTAGTATTTATTAAACTGTTATCAGGATTAAAATAATTATTGTAGTTTGCTAAGATGACTAGGTTCTCATGGCTATCAAGGAGATCTAAGCCTATGTGTTAATATTAAATGACTACTGTCTGCAACACAGGATTATCTCAGGTCTCTTCTTGACAAATCAAATTTCTTATTAACAGACTTTCCAAACGTGTCTTATGAAGATAATGGGCAAAGACTCTTTTAAGTGTCACGTGGAAGTACAGAAGTCAAGGATATTTCATTTTTCTCTTTCCAGAAATAACTTTAAAAGGGGTCCAGGGGAGGAAAATCCTTGCTTCATTTTTGCATTCTTGAATTCAGAAATAATGGACAGAAGCTGATTACTCTGATTCAAGAAGATGGAACAATTGGCCCTCAGAGCTTCCTAGTACATTTCTGCTCCTGTGGGAGAAGTACTTTAGTGCAGAGTCAGCATCCTGTGTAACATTTCTTACTTAGTCTTATCTCTGGTGCTTTTCACCAAAATCACTTGATTTCTAAGTCATTAAATGAAGCTTTAGAAGACATATGGCTTAAAGGATAGCACCGCTTGGGTTCCCCATAGTGTGGTAATACAAATTCTGGACACATGGGTTGTTCTTTGGTGACTTACTTTATTATGTTTCCAAATCACACTAATGCCCAGAGGGTGTGAATAGAATTGAAATAGCTTTACACTGCCACAGAAGGGTTGGGAAGGCCCCATTTTATGAGGCTGAGGTTAACACTAAAATAACATGTGGCAGATGGTCACTTTTGGCCCGTCTTACCTGACCAGTATTTTTGTAACAGAAGCCAGCAATTCATTTCTCTTTTCTCACCAGAGAATAAAACCATAGAAAACATTTTAACTGATGACTTTAATGTTTCTAAACACAGATGTGGAGGCAAATTGTATACTGTCAAGTCAGTAACGTATACTATAACATCCTCCCAATGAAAAACCATTTTTGAGTAAAAGAATATTTGTTTCGTCTCTAAGAGATTTCTGTTTCTATTTCTACAAATTTATTGTTGTGAGAAAAGTAGTCTACTATTTTTGGATTTAATATACAATGAGTTTTATGTTATTTAAGAAAAAAATTTCTGTTTACTCCAGTATATTTTTTTCTGATAGTAGCCAGTGGCTGATGCACAGGAAAAGATAAGCAGAAACCTTATAGGTAGTGAATGCCCCTTTGCCTCACTTACTTACTCAGTTTCTGGAAATTAGAGGTTTGTGAGTTCCTGAGCTGAGTGTCTCAACTAGACCTTTGTGACTAAGATTTATTCCAGAAAGTTGGCTAATTCCCTTTTGTAACTGTTTATATTCTGACTATCACAACATGCTGTGGCCACAAGTTCCGCAGTTTAATTACATGTTAGGGGAGAAAATGTTTCTTTTTGTTTATTTTTGGCTTGCTGGCTTATAATTGCATTGAATAATCCAGGTATTTTTTTATGTTATGAGAAACACTGAATAGTCATTCTCTATTAAGGTTCTCCATAGCTCTCACATCACTTAGTAGACTGACCCTATTAAACCATGCCTATTTTAGTACATTTCTTTTTATTCCATATTAGCTTGTGTGATTGTCTGCAACATTTTCTTTTCTTCTTCTCTTGGAATATTTCATTATTTAAAGTCCTACTCTGATGGCATTAATAGCCATGGCTTCCTAAAATGAGTTTGGATGAGTGTTTGATGAGAGACAGTTACCTCCAACTGTATTCACAATCAGCTTGTTTATATAGCTCCTCTGAATTTTAAGAGGATAGCATGTTTTTAATTACCTTTTAGCAATAAACTTTCCTCCTGAATGTACAGCCTCTAGTACAGTTTGCCATAAGCCAGTCCCTGAGTATCATCTGAAACAGGCATTATACAAATTTCTATGGTTATGTCTCAGCACTTCAATGGTTTTTATGGTCTAGTCTTTTCAACCAAGTTTACTTGAATCACCTTTCAAGCAAACAAATCAAAACGGCCATAGTGTTTTATTCAAAATTTTAAAGTCTTTCTTCTTAAGGAAGAGAACTTTAAAATCTCCCTCTCAAAGCCATTTTTGTCACTCTCAGCAAGAAAAGATTTCCAAATCACTTTTTTTTTGTCCCATGCCAAGAAATATCCCATGCCATTGTGCCTCCTGTCACTACAGTTATTAATTCCCTTCATTCAGTACCACACCTCTCAGCATTTTGTTATTACTCAAAGCCTCTTAATAAACCTCAGATTTCTTCTCATTTCAAAACTCTTTCTCCTTCTTCTAGACCTCTCCAAAACAATTTTGCAGGATGGAAATACATGGTATTCTCACACATTTCCCCAGGCTTCAAAATCTTTTATGCTGTAGAAAAGAAACATCCATGACAAGAAAGAAACATGCACATGAAGGATTGCATAGATATCAAACACAAAGCACAAAGCACTTGGTTAAGGGGCAAAACATACTTCTTTTTCCCCAGGAATAGAAGAGGTTCCTCTCAGAACTGCTTTAGACAGATGTTCAGATAGATGTAACAAACCTCAGAGAGTAAGAAGATGTCATAAATCAGCTTACTCATGCATCAGTAGTTTGCGTAAAGCCTGCAGTGTAACCCTCCTACCCATTAATTATGTTTCTTCAAAAGGTGCTCTGAGGTCACCTTCAGTGCAGAGTATAGCCCTTTACAGTATGTACAATTTTGGCAACACTGGTGAAAATTAGACAATGGTAATCCTCCATTAACATTGCTAATCACTTCCTTATTCCCACAGGAAATATGGACTGATTATCAACATCACTGGTAAAATTTCCATCACCTCAGGATCTCACCTTCTATGAAGTCTGTCAATCAGACCTGTTTTCATGTCTTTGCATGTTGTTTTCAGTCTTCAGGGTCTAAGACTTGCTATGAGATTCATTATCTATACTTTTCATAGTTTCTGTACCTAATTGAGTTATATTACCAGTGGCCTATATTTTTTGCATCATTGGGGAGCATACAAAGAGGAAAGAGAGCAAAGAAGCAAATTTTGGTCCTAGCAATGAGATAGTGTCATCATCATCATCATGGCTGGGCTTCATATACGAAGATTAGGGAAAGGTCTCTACGCACGTTTGACACAAGCACGCTGGTGACTAAAAAGGCCAATACGAGACAGGCATGTCCGGTTGCAAAAGGCACAGCTGAAAGACTCCTTAGGTGGTATATTCTACAAGACACAATTCTTCCTGCGTTGTCTTTTCTCCTCAAGAGTGAGACAACACAGTCTCACTGCATTTTGTGAAAGCTGAATGCTTTCACAAAAGCATCAGCATTATAGATGGTGTGTCTCCAGTTATGGTGATCAATGTGGTCAAGGCTGAGATGTTGTTTCAGGGAGTCCTTGTATCTTCTCTTTGGGGCTCCTCTCTTGCAGCAGCTGATGGCAAGTTCACCAAAAAGCAAGATCTTAGGGAGGTGGTGGTCCTTCATCCTTGAGACGCGCCCTGCCCAACGCAGCTGTGTTCTCATCAACATGGCCTCAATACTTGTGACTGCTGCTTGTTCTAGAACAGATGTATTGGTCACATAATCTGACCAGTGGATGTTTAGGATTGTACAGAGGCAGCGTTGATGGAAGCGTTCTAGGAGACGCAGGTGATGGCTGTAGATGACCTGTGATTCAGATCTGTATAAGAGAGTAGACAGCACTATGACTCTGTAAACACTGATCTTTGTACTTTTCTTCAAGTGTTTATTTCGCCAAACTCTTTCATGAAGCTTTCCGAAGGCACTATATGCCTTTGCTAACCTGTTGTCTATCTCTCCATCAATTTTACCATCCGAGGAGATGAGGCTACCTAGATAAGTAAACTGCTGGACTGATTTGAGCACTGATTCACCAATGGTGATGTGGGGATGATGGAAGACTTCCTGAGGTGCCGGTTGATAGAGAACTTCTGTTTTCTTTAAGCTGACTTCCAGCCCAAAGAGCTCAACAGCGTCTGCAAAGCAGGATGTTAAACGCTGCAGAGCTGCTTCTGTGTGAGCAACAAAGGCGGCATCATCAGCATAAAGCAGCTCCCAGACAAGATGGTTTAAGGTCTTAGTGTGGACCTTCAGTCGCCTTAGGTTCAACTGGTTCGATGAGATAGTGTATAAGTAGGGCAAATTACAGCTAAGGAAATTAGTGAAATTATAGACATCTGTAATATTGTGCAAATAAACTAGGTGAAATCACAACCAGGTCCTTTTATTTTTAAGAATTTCACTGCTTTGAAAACATAATGCTGCCTAAATAGCTAAGATTGTGTCATGTTATATTTCCCATTCTTTTCCTTTTCATCACAGTGCTCTAAAAAACTTTCTTATTTTCACAAAAATGGAGTCTGAACATTTTTATACTACAATAGCTTCTATTCTGTTATTTTCATGCTGTAGGAATAGAAAAATTCAGTTGAAAGTCAACAGTAAATAATCAGTTTCTCTTTAAAAGTGATAGGGAGATACATTTTTATATTAGCATATCAGTGTTTGCAGGTTTTTATCAGAAATCATTTGTTTGCTCATTATTATTTTAGGGTAGAGGATTCAGAAAGTATTCAATAGATTTTCTTTTCTACTGACTTTTTTCAGTCAATCTTAAAGACTAAATAAATTCATGAGAACTCATTTTAACAGGAGAATACTAAACAGTACAGAAGACTAGCTGATGTCCTAGTCCAGCAATGTCATGTTGATATTAGCTCAGCTAGCTAATGGGCAACTTAGTTCAGCTGCTCAGAAGATCTCCAGAATCAAACCATAACAAAAGAGACTGAGAATGGTAAGACTGATAGGAGAATTCATCTTCTTTATATATCTACTTGCAGAAACAGAGGCTTCTGAAACAAACCAGCTATTTATTATACTCCCTTTAAAAACAATGCAAATAATGAGCACACTTTAGAACAACTTTAAATATCCATTTTAACCAAAGAATTACAGTCTTTATTCTGCTTTATGCACTATCTGGATCTCCTCTAACTGACATGGGAGCCTGCCATGGTTTTCATTGCCTTCCTCTTGGCATACACAAGGTGTTACTGATCATCACAGTATGCATGCTGAGCTCCTGGTGACCTGAGAAATATCCCATCATCAGCACTATACAAGAGTTAATATAAAAAAGTGCTTTTTTTACTGACAAATAACAACTATCAAGCTCAGGAAACACCAATGGAGAAAATCTGGCTTCGTTATGTGGAAATTTGTATCTTAGAATCAGATTTTTGTTTAGTTCTTTCAAAGACCATCTATTTACTTCACTGTTGCTCAATGTTTATAAAGTACTTTAATACCTGATTTCACTCTGCAGTGTATTTTCTTTTTAGTTAGAATTTGTGGTAATAAGATAAATTAGGGAAATTAATACATGACATTTATTGACTTAATGTTGTGGAAAACTGAAGATTTAGTGCCCTTCAAAGTAAATGTAGACTTTGGCTTTACCTCAGCAAAATATTAACTCTCATGTCAGTAACTCTTGATGTTCATTATTTACTTTAATGAAAGCCAATTTTAGCTTAATCTGGTTTACAGAGAAAACTATATTCTGGCTAGAGTTAAAGAATTTTATTTCAGCATTATAATAAAAAGAAGACTTTTTGGAGGATCTAACAGTGCAAACTTTCATGATTATATCTTATCCTCATGAGAATTGATGTTTTCTTCTCCTGAAGTCGTGTTATTTTGATTATCTCTTGTCATCTTTTTTCTGTTAAAATAAAATGAATTATCCACACTTGTGGTTTCAGATAAAACTCTTGAAAATAATAATCTTAAATGATTCAAAACCAAAAGTTGAATAAAAAATGGTCTGCAATTTTTTTATGTTTTCATCTCATAATTTTTAAGTCAGTACCATTAGTTTTTTTCACTAGTAATCGGAAAGAACAGTTAAAAAGAACAGTTAAGAGATGTGTTGGGTTTATCAATATATGATCATAAATGATTTCACACATTAAACTATTTGTTTTGAAGACCTATATTTGGGGTAAGAATATATAGGACAGGTTAGACTCTGAAAATTTGGAATTTCCAAGAAACTAGAATTCCAATATTTTTGTAAATATTATATTATAAAAATACTTTATTTTCTAATAGTGGAAATGCATGTTTACATGATCCTGACAAAATTTTAAGTCTTGGCCGTAAAACATAAGTGAACAAAATCCTGAGATCTTCACAGAGCCTTTAATCAGGAAATCTTTCATTAAATCTAATAGAAATGTATCTAAGTATACAAGTGAAGTCTTTGTATTACCAATTGAAACAAAATTAGTAATTTTTTTAGCTGTATTCAATGTACATCTTCCAAGATATATCACATTCATTAACTGTCAAACTGTTGCATGACAGTTGTTCTCCCAGTATAGGTGAATGAGGACTAAAGATCTGCCCTCCATGGCTTCTTCCAGCCTCATCTTGAGTGAGAGTGCTCTAAGGACCCAGCAGAGATAAGAGGATTGGCACTGGTTTCTTAGTTTCAGCCTTGAAGAGTATTTGCATTTTCAGCCCTGTACTGTGAAGTATGGCCAGACCTGATGAATTAAATGTCTCTTGTATAGCACATATCCTCCTTACACGCATAATGGATCAAACATCTCAGCTAGATGTTATTTTTTTCAACTCAATTGAGTAAATGAGGCATCAGGAAATCCTGGCATAATAAAGTGAAATTCTGTATCATAATCAGCTAACAAAGGAAAGTGTAATAGTTGATGGAAAGCAGAATATGAAAGCACAATTAAATCTGGCATACATATCATCAAGTCAAATTATCACTTGCTTATAGAAAAATGTGGTAGAGAAGCATTTATGAAGATCACGGAGCAGCCTTAGTCTTCAAGTGTTGAACAAAATTACAGCAAGATTGTGTTTTATTTAGGCTGGCAGTGTTCCTAGAAAGCACTAGTTGTGATGCATGGAGACTGAAATAGTGGCTTTTTATTTGTACTCAAAGCTCCAGACTATTGTTCTGTTCAATCACTTATAGATCAGACTGCTCAGTAGCTTTCATAAGCACTGGAATGGTGTGAATAAATTGTACTGACAATGCTGACAGCTCCATACCCTGCCTAAGAAAGGCCTGAAATGTTTTAAACTTTTGCTTTTTCATTCACTGAAGGGTGGTCCTTGTGTACAATACATTGGTCTCCATACTTTACAAGATTCCCCCCTTCTTCCCACACATACAACTTTTTTGGCAAAATGAAATGAGCTTCCTACCATTAGTTTCTAAAGAAAGGATTCTAAATCAATCTGTCTTTAAACATAATTTAGAAAACCAAAGGAAAGCTGTGTGAGCACAATAAAATGTTGTTCTTAATAAATTCCCAGCTGGCAGGGGTCCCATTTCTCTGATATTTGTAATCCTTTCTGTGTATGCTCCAGATAGAAATATAAATACAATAGAATTTTTGTAAAATAATGCTCAAGCTACTAGTTCCAGCCAACCTGCACATTCAGACCTTCCTTAATTTTTGTTTTTGCTGCTGAGATTTTTTTTTGTTTGTCATTTCACAAAATTAATTTTTAATTCCCTCGAAACAGTTTTCCTTCTCCCAAATAAAGATTGTTTGGAGATGAAGTTTCCATAATTTGTGTGCAATGAAAAATTCAAAGTGATAATGTCTGCCCCTGAATGCAGGATTTACAAGCTTATGGAAAGTAAATTGGCTTCCTAATTTTTCTGCAAATCAACAGATGATAGTTTTACCTCTTTGAAATATGCCACACCTGCCTATACACAAAACAGATAGAACATTTTTCCCACCACTGCAGTGAAAAAGAGGAAATAATTGTGTCACATTGTGCTTTGTCCATCTCTTCTCTGTGACCACCACATTTTTCAACTCACAGTTTCAGTGTGAAACCTTGGGTGCATACGTTGGCTGCGTGCACTGTGCAGTTTTAATTAGATACATGCGCATACACAGGTGTATTTGCACGTAGTTCCTAGAACAATGGGTCAGTGATCACAGGTTACCACCATTTTAATAGTAAGTAGATGAGAAAAGGAGAAATTAGGCAAAACCACAGCCTCCTGAATGCTAGAATGCATTATTACTGGCAATTCTCAGATCAGTATCTGAATAACTACACTGTGATAAGAATGAAATACCAAATGTGCAAAGCCAGAGCTCCATATGATCATAAAGTGGAAACAGAAAGAATTGTCAGAGCCCAAGTCTAAGGCCGCAGTCTGTTGATTATTGTTCTATTGTGAAAAACAAACAAAAATGTAAGCTTGTACAGCATATGAAAACACACATCAAATTGCTGGCAGTGTTTCAGCTTCGAAATGCAGCAAATGTTGAAACATATTTCAATTCCTTGTCAGTTTTTAAATCCTGCTTTATCTCTTGTCATTTGTATGACAGGGACTGAAATTTTTGACAGCTGAAATAGGTGCCAGTGCACTACACTCAGAGTCTGATCCAACAGCAGCTGAATTCAAAGGGCACCTCTCTCCCAACTTCAGTGGGAGCTCGGTGATATGCAGCATCAAATGAAAACCCTATTATGAGGGGATACAATCTGAGTAATCAGCTCCTGAATGCATTTACTTCAGATAATCCTCTAGTTCCCCCAACACTCCCCTCAGTCAGCCATGAGAAGAAAATTAGTCAGGAAGCACGGATCTCGCGTCCTCACAGCCCCCTCGCGAAAGGAAGCAAACTTCACTTTCGTAAAGGCTTTTTGTCTGCTGGTAATTCACTCCAAGCCTCTAAAGCATTTGATGTTGCCTCAGAAACTCTCCTCAGCCTTCTTAGCAAAACCGATCTTTAAAGGTATCGATTGAGCTCACCACTGTCCTATTCTCACAGGAGCACCCTGACAGTAGGGGACCTTCATGTGCATGACTGTTCTAACCCTGTGTCCCCTCTAAACTCATCCCTAGCCCACTAAAATTGTCCAGACAGGATTTTAGAGGGGTGGGGAGGCGGTGATTTTGCTCATTATTTACTACCTGCTTCTCAAGATCTTTAGATTATTGTGCCTATACTTTTGAGATAGAAAATGTCATGTTAATAAGGAGGGAACAAGAGTCTCTACCCTATTGGGAAAACTCTGATTAATGTTTTTCTCAAGAGGATCGTTATTGAAATGGTGCAATGGTGAGCGGTTTTGTGGTTGGGTATTTTGGGATTTTTTGTAATACAGTTGAAAAGTTAAGACATTCTGTAACTCAGAAGTATCAGACAGTTTTTGGTTTGACTCCAACATTGAAACACTGCCATAGAGCTGCAGGCTTTCAAAGGCTCCCCATCACTGCACATGCACAACTCAATGGCAGCTGTGTGCAAACTCTCCATTCAAACCCAGCAACTCCTCAACTTCAATCAGTCCAGGCATATCCTGAGAAAAAATTTTAAAAAATATGTATTCAAAGAGCAAAATGTATAGGAATTTGAATGCATAACAGAATCTTTAAAAATTACAGTTTGGGAAATCCAAAATATGCTTGTGCCTTCCTGGATGGTCCCTTGGCACTGCAGCTCCTTGGGAGGTGGAGACCCTTGAGCCGCCAGGTCCTGGTTTCCAGATATTGACTCCTCCCAGAGATCTGACACAATTGGCAAAATTTACCAAAAATTTTTCATTCTACAGAGCTAGTTTGCCCAAAGGAAACATCATCAGAAATGTTTTGTTCAGTTTTACTCACATGTGATGAGCTGCTAGATGGAAAGACAAAAACATGCTTGCCAGAACTCTGGATGCATTCAGAGGCAGGAGACAAGTAGATGACTCCCTGTTCCTTCCTCAGGCACAACCACATGGAGCATAAACACAGTGGTATTCTAGGAGGTTATCATTTATGTAAAGACAACTATACTGTCCACAGTAGTTTTAAAAGCCTAGTTATTTTGCCAGTAGGGTCTTCATAAGAAAGTTTACGTGAATCTATATTTCTAAGAACTCCACACTGTTTCGATTATGTTAGTATGGAACAGATTATTCAATTCAATTAACACCATAAATTCCCTCACTATTTTTTAAGTAAGAAATTTCCATTTTATAATTAAATAAACTTTAAATCTTTCTATGTTCATGATCTCGTCAAACAAAAGAAAATAAATCCACACAATCTCAGACCTTCCTTGTTCAGGAGAAAATAGAGATCAAACATTCCAAGGCTTACCAAAAAGTATGCACTTTTTAAAACTTCAATAAAGGAGAGCCTAGTCAGTACAAGAGATCCATATGCAATACACTTTTATGTTGTTATGAGGGGCAGAACCATGAGAAGCCCTGAGAACAAGCAGGCTGTGTAGGATGTGGCTTATAGTATTTTGGGTGGTTATCAGTTCAGCTAAGTAATAACAATGGTAAAGGAACTTATTATTGAAAATATTCTCTTCTCAAGCTAGTTGATTTTGTGGTTTAAGATGCCGTAGTTAATTTAACAGAATATGCAATGAACAGCTCGTCACTGAGCTCTATGTATGGCTGATTCTGTACAGTGATGAGACATGGGATAAGTTAATTACCAACTACTGACGTGACCAAATGACATGCATACTCTGCAGTCATCTGTTTTCTATCCCTTCTTTCATCTTTGATGTTCCACTTGGGTATGATAATGACAAAGTTATGAAAATGTTGTGATGGTCTGATTGAAGAGATCGGGACAAAGAGACAGAGAAGACAGAATTTGAAGTAATGAGGCATGTCCCTCCATCTTTTAAAATACTTTTTCTGAATACTTTCTGGAGGAGTATTCTTTTAGTACAGAAAACAAAACATGCTGGACAATTCACACATGGATGCACCAACATTTTGTGTAACTCATTGTTTTGTTGTATCACAGCCTCTCTCAATTACCACATAAGTGTCATCTTTGGATGATTTCCAACTTATGGTTTAATTAAAAACACCAGTCTTCTTTTCTCTTTTGACCAAGTTTTGTTCTGCATACTCTGAAGAAAAAATGTTTATTATATTCTGCTGATAGTAAACATATATGTAGCTTATTTTCATTTTCATTAACAGAAATAATGATTTTAACTACAAGTCAACTTGAAGAATTTCAAGAAATAATGATTTTAACTACAAGTTCAACTACTGTGAAATATAAGAAAGAACACAGTCATTTCTAAATCAAAATAGACTCTATTGTGTTTTCTGATACCTGATGAACTGTTAATAGAACAAAACAAAAATGGAGCAAGTCTGCAGAGTTTGTGGTCTCAATACTCTCTGTTAGTTGTGCTTGTTATCCACTGATGTGTAATGTACTGAGTATCTAATAGTGTGGAAGTTAATTTGCTTATCTCTGTCATCCATTTCTTTCTTAGACCTATAGTGGCTGTGGCTTCATTTGAAACTGTCATAGAGAAGCCCCCCAAACACCTTTGTTTTTATTCTCTCAGATGTCTGGTGGGGAAAAAGTGTGTTATACCTCTGCCAAGTTTGTTATGTTTCAGGTACAATAATTCGATAAAATAATTCGATAAAATGGAACAGCAGGCAGAGCAATATCCTTAACCTTCGTTGGCCTGGAGCTAACTAACTTATTACGAAAATTATTATTTTCTGTCTGATGCAAGTGTAGATTTTTTCATTTGTTTGATAAGAATTTTTGATCTGAATATTACATCTGAAGAACGTCATTATGAACATGATCCATTGCCACTGTCACTTTCAACACCTATACCACTAAGGCTGTGGCATCAGTCCTTTCCATAAAAACGAGGATTTTTTTCTCCCCAACTAAACTATATTAAGAAAAATAATCTACATTTCCCTGTACTGTGCACAGTACTCACCTAAGGTTTTCAGTTGCATGAGTGAGACAGTCATTTTAAAGTTGCCATGAGATTACTTTCTATTTAAGACAGAATGCTCACTTTTCCTTTATTTTCATCACCTTTCTAGTGCGATGGCTGCCAGACAGATACCTTTAGGTATCTCAAAACGGCACTGAATGCTAGCAGATGAGCAACAGAATCAAGACTAGTTTGAGTGAGGCAGATAGCCTAAAACAGGGGAAAACAGCCTGATTAGGAATGAAGGTGTTCTGTAGGACTGACTGTTCTCTGCAAACAGCAAAGAGAGCTCAGGTGAAAGCTTAAACTGCACCCAGAATGAGATCTGCTCTAGTCAACTGGGATTTAGTCTATACTCTCAACTCACTCTAAAACAGGAACCGATAGGTCTGCTAAGCATCCAAATTGCTCTCAAGCTTCCCTGGATTGTATTGACTGGCTCTCTATTATCTGTAATGGAAGCCTTAACATCTAACCCACAAGGAGACACCTGAATATAGATGCTTTAATGGGCAAGATCAGTCCTATTCTTCACCTTTATAGAGCAAAGTCTATCCAACTTTTGTGACTCCCTTTCTCTACTAGGAAAGCTTTCCATTATTTCATACTTTATTTACAGGACTTTTCCACATTATGAACTTCAAATTACTACTCAAACATTTAAACTTGCCATCACTTTCTTAGCTTTCTCCTAACACTGCTTGGTTTTATACCTGTCCCTTCCAGCCACTCAGCAATTCCATCCTTCATGGCCCCCCAACTGCCTTCTGCAGCATGCTTCTTCCAGTGGCACTGCTCAGCTCTCCTCTGGCCATGGAGGGACAAATTCTCTGCAGAGGAACTGGAAATTGTGTATTCCTTTCCTTAGCCTCCACTATGAGGAATAGTTCTGAAAAGATAGGTGAAAAAAAAATCTGCAAAACTCAACGAAGAGAGGAAAAGACAAACAGTCATAGAAATATTACAGCTCTAGAAAAATTGTGGATAGGAAGTGTGAAATTTTCATTTAAATATGTAAACAAAAGCCTATAAAGAGTGAGAGGAAAATATCTTTTTTCCTGGCGGTTTGTTTTGTGTTTCTGACTTTCATGTGTTTGGGATACTGAGTATGTGGGTAACGAAAGAGAAGGATGATTGGCAACACTCTGACTTGGAACTGGGCCAAATATTTTTGAAAGGCCAAAGCTTTTCTACAGAACTCAGTTTAAAAGAAAGCTTAGAGAATTTTACACATAGATGCAAAGTGATTTCAGTTTGAGAATGGCTCAGGCAGTTCAGGGAGACATAATTTCTCCTTATTTTTGGAGCTGACTTGCTCATCATGATTACTGACGTTCATTCTTGCAAGAAGGGATTGCCAACAAGTGTAAGCAACTCTCTCTGAGAGCCAGAGAACATAATTGAAATAAGAAATTATGAAGACTCTGAATCATTGACTTTTTCTCCCCCAACAGGAAACTAAATTGACCTGCTAGTCCTTGCCATCTGCTGCTATTTGGTAGAGAAGTAACATTATGCTTTTTAATCCCTCTGTTCACCTTCTTCCACATGTTACTGAATTTATGATGATATGTATGGTTCCAATAAAGATACTTTCCTGCTATAAATATAAATTTTCCTGAAATCTTAGGTAAATTTATTTAATATATACAAATACACAGGAAGGAAAGACAAGATAAACTGTTACCTATTCCATGGCTTTACAAGACTCTCGTAAATAGCAACAAATATCTGATCCCTACCTGATATCATGCCCAAGAACTTGGTCAAGGGGCATGGAAGGACACACAAATCCCTAAATAAAGGATTATAGAGACTTGGAAGAGAAGAGCAGATTCTTTAGGTCCCGGTACGGCACATTTTACCTCTGAATAGATCTGTGGCATTTTGCATGTTCAACTACAGTTAAGCAGAACTGCATTTTGACTCTTCTTGCTGCAGGTTTCCCTGCTGGGATAGAACCAAAGCCAGACAGGAATGGGAGATGTACAACATCACCTTCCTGGAGCTCTGCCTCAGGAACTGTATAGGAGGAAACGCCTTTGCAAAATCATTAGTTCACAAAACAAATATATGCTAAAGAAATAACAACTTTTTTCTTTCACTGAGAAGCATCACAGAAAAATAAGGCACATGGTCATAGCTGATTTCTGCTTTACTCACATGGCTTTCTGTATTAAATTCTCAGACAAAGGAGGTGCCTTTTTGAACACTCCCTTGCTGTTCAGACTAAGTTTAATTTTGTCATATCATATGATCTCTTCTTAACTGGATTTGTTGTGTAATCATTAGAGTTTATGTCTACTGTGTACATTTTTCTGCCATACTTTTATTTCTTTATCCTATTTCCTTTCCCCAAATAAATCACATGTGAATCATACACTGGCTCATACACTTAAAGGAAAGAGATGCCACTTTTTTTTATGAGGCTCATGCAGTCCAAAGTAGGATTCACAGAGGGAGCCAAGATGCTCTATTTCCTGTCCAGTCAGATGAAGCACTCAGCATCTACACTTAACTCTTGCTGATGTCAGCAATAGGTACAGAGCCAGGGTTAGGTATTTTCCCTCCCAAAAGCAAAGAACACAACATGGAGAACTGGATTCAAGGGCCAAAATATGCAGAAGCCTGGCCTCTTTCTAGAGAAAACACAAATTTTCCAGATTATTCAATGCTCTATGCATTGCCAGTTTGTCAGTTGCTCTCCTGTAGGTTTTATCCCCTACACTGGGCTACACATCATTCAAATACTAACTGCTTACATCACTAGAAGATAACAGAACTTCTAGTCTACTTTTCCTTAAGAGAAGAAAACATACAAAACTGCAGTAGGAATAAAATTCAGCTTGTACCACAATATGTCCCCAACTCCAAATTTAGCAGCGATCTCATCAAAAAAACAGTCAAGCATTTTCTGGAAAGTAACCAAAGGTCTGCTGCAAATGAATCAAATATTTCATCTGCTGTTTGGTTGCAAGTGTTGAACACATGGTGCTCAAAAGCATTTTTCCTTCACTGGAATGCAATAAAAACCTCAAACATGTTGATTAAATCATTGATCCAGTACACTGTCCCATCTTCACATGTGACTGCATTGTAATCTCTCTAGGTCTCTTTCTAAACTTACTGTATTTTACCTCAAATGAGACAGTCTCTTAAAAATTTATATGTGTATATATCTTTCTTGTTGCAGCTACAGTCTCTAAATTTACACACATGCAAAAGTCAGAAAAATCATTTACTGTATGTCTGGTTTTTGACTGTTTTTTTTCATGTAGCTAGTATGGTTCTGTGTTTTGGATTTCTGCTGAGAACAGCATTGATAATACAGGAATGTTTTTGTTGCTTCTGAGCTGTGCTTACACAGCATCAAGGTCTTTTCTGCATCTCACCCCACCCCACCAGCAGGGAGCCTGTGTGGGAGGGAACACTGCAGGGACAGCTGACCCCAACTGACCCAAGGGATATTCCAGACCACATGGTGTCATACTCAGTACATAAAGCTGGGAGAAGAAGGAAGGAGGGATATCCAGAGTTATGGCATTTGTCTTTCCAAGTCCCTGTCATGCATGATGGGGCCCTGCTGTTCTGAGGATGACTGAACACTCGCCTGTCCATGGGAAGTGGTGAATTAATTCCTTGCTTTGCTTTGCTTGTGTGTGCAGCTTTTGCTCTACCTATTACACTGTCTTTATCTCAACCCACAGGTTTTCTCACTTTTAATTTTCTGGTTCTGTCTCCCATCCCACTAAGGGGGGAAGGGCAGGGGGGTGACAGATGGGGACACTGAGCAAGCAGCTACGTGGGGCTTAGCTGTCAGCTGGGGTTAACCACAACAATTTACCCGATGGCTCAGTTCTGCCAGAAGGAAAAAGGGTGTTGATGGGTGCAATGGGCCACAGCTTGCTCCCACAAGTGTACCATAGCTCTTTACAAATGCATGCACACACTTGTGCGGCTCCATAAATAGGGTTCTGTATTTGCTAATGTGGTTCAGAGTCTGCTGCAGAAGTTAGAGATATCTTCTGTGTCCTGGCCCTGAGTGATAAGGGCACCTCAATTCTGTGCTCTGTTTTCTGGAGATGTAACTCCCATTCTCAAATTCTGAAAAATAATTACTTTTTTCATATTGCAAAGTGCATAGCACCAATCCCCAGGTCATACCAAGTTTCCCTTCTCTTACATTGTTTCAGTCGTAGCACAAGATCAGACTTCATAAGTGGGCTCACAAGGCTGGATAACGTCACTGACACACTTACTGCTTTGTTGTCTATTTTGTAGATGATAAGAGGACAACAGAAGTAATACTTACATGCAAATGCCCAGGTAGTGCAGGTCCAGTTCTGCTTTCCACCCAGAAGGCAAGAAAGAGGACAGGGTGTCTGCAGCCTGTTCCAGCCGATGCTAGAATTCTGTGCTTGCTAAGGTGTGAAGAATTGCAAGGTTATGCAAGGTTAAAGTTGGTGGCCAAGTTCTTAATTTTCATGTGATTAGACTACCCTGAAACAACTCTGGGCATGCTGAGAGTATCCCACAGAAGAAGAAAGGGATGTATTCATTTGAAGTCCTCTATGCTAATATTTGGCAATGAGTTCAGGAAAGAATAAAGTTTATTTAAGGGTAGTAGTAGGAACCATGGGAGGAATTCAGCCTAAAATAATAGACCACAGCAACTTACTGCTTCACATTTCAAAAGGTGTAATGGCATGAAGGTGACTGAATTGAGCTTTTGACATAATATTCTCTTTGTCCACTTAAACTCATGGAAAGTCTAATAGTTCAATTTTATAGTTCAGTAGTTTTAAATTAAAAAATACTTTAGCCTTTTGTTCAATAACATTAACATAAAATCCTGGCAGCACTGCAAAATTAACATCCACAGTAATTGGCAGCTTTAGCCAGCTAGTTAGAATGCCTCTACATAATATTATTGCTTCCTCCATTTAAGATTATATTTTCCAGATTCTTTGCATAAAAGAAGCATGGCAGTCCCACTATCAGCTTGCTTAGGTAGAGATGGTATTACAAATACATTGTCAATACTTTCTTCTCAGGAGGGAAACTGCAGCTAATTATAATGACTGAACCCAACAGTCTATATTAAATGACAAAACCCTAAAAACATTTCTACATATTTTTGAGTACCAATTTTTAAACTAAATAAAACCTCAAATATTTGTGGTTAAAAATATCTGATTACTATCAAACCGTTGAAACATTTTCATACTCTGGTAAGTTCCATCAGAAGTTTTAATGTCATTGGACAATTTAATATTCCTAGTTGATTTTATAGGTAAAATCAGCAGGAATAGGTGTTGCCAATGCTATCTGATAAAGACTCTTTCCACATTGCTTTTAATTTTTACGTCCAAAATATTATCTGTCCAGAGGGAAAGTAAGTTGTCACTGGGTCTAGTGTTTGTGTCTGTGATTCTTTTTTCTGAGGGCAACAAGGAGGAACAGATTAACTTCAGCAAATAATTATTGGAGGGGAGAGGATTGTGAGAGCTAAATTTTCATCATCTTTATTACAAGGTCTAGCCTTTTATGGCTTTGGATCGTGGGAGTCATGAATTATCAGAGATGTTTTTAAAAAAGCATAAAAGATTTTCTTAGTTAAAATTCTTTAAAATTTTGACAAGAGAAGCTGTAGAAGCACTCAGAAAATAATCTAAATATTGTAAGATCTACACCATGGTTCCTGGAGGTGTTTCAGCCAAGATCTGTCATAAAGAACATTTCCTTGGTCATGCTAGATAAAAACATAGCTCAACTAATCAGTTATATTGGACACCATTTTAAAACACTTTAAATAAACAGAGGAGGATCCAGACAGAAATAATTTTGCTAATTTACTGTATATCCATTAACACTTACCAGTGATATTTACATGTGGCATCTACTCATGTAGTTGACATGGGCTTTTTCTGGCCACACACTGACAGTCAGAAAATGAGAGTAGGAACCTTTGATGTTATGCCACAGAGTTTTGTTTCTGTTTTAAGCACTCGAGGAGTTAAAGCTTCCATATGAAACAGGTTCAGTTACCAGTTAGAAAAGATGTCATTCCATATCAGAAAGTCCATCCCCTCCACAGCTGCAGTCTTGTTAGTGGTCTCAAATATTTTGTTACTCTTTCACACTTTTCATAACATACAAAAATGTCAGGTTTTACAAATAACCCTGGCTCAGCCCTCTTGATTTATTAGATATCAGCCTTTGTTGCTAAAGGGCTGCTGCAACTGTCACAGAGTCAGTCCAGAATTTCTGAGCTGGATGGGAAGCATTCATCCCTCCCCAGCTCCCAGTGTGGTGGGATGCCAATACAACAGGGTCAGGGAAAGTCAGATGTATACATCTGTGAGAAATGTGTCATAGCTTGTCTGCTTCCCAGGAATATTTCTTTGAACTGAACAAGGTTCTAGAATTACAAAATTGATTGGCTGCAAGAAAATCCAGGGATTGGCATATTAGAATCAAGTCTTAAAACAATTCTTATATATAGATATGTGGGAAAATGTAAGTTTCACTTTCCAGGGAGAGTTGCTGTATCTTGCTTGCTGCTGTTGCAGCTACTTGGGGTCGAGAAACTCACAAGTTGCTATCTGGAAAAGTTGATATTGTAGTTGAGGCAATATCTATAAAAGAGATATTGCAAAAATTATTGGATCAAACCAATCTGTTAGTATGTGAAAAAGCTGGACTTAGTCCCACATGACAAATATAACTTCAAAATTGCCTGTATCGGGGTCAGAACAGCATACTGGCTCTGCAGTGCACTGAATAGTCTGTCAACGAGAACCTTCAGTAGGGTGTTTGACATACAAAAGTTAGGAATTAACAGACAAATGAAATCAAACTCCTGTTTTATTTCAGTAAGGGCGATATTCTCCTGCAGAAGACAGTTCATGTGAGAGAATTGTAAAAACCATGAGCCCAGTGTTCTAGTGGAAATGAAACTTTACCTTATTTCAGCGGCACCATTAAAGCACTGATTTCAAACATCTATTATTGCTGTTCATAAAACTACTCAGATACAATTTACTATTAGTTTTCAGGATTATGCATTCATGCACAAGGAAGAGTACCTCCCTTTGCAAATCTTAGCTACTCTTTCTTTTCATGCACTGTTCACAAATACATAGATTTTATCTTTTCTCCAATTTAATTATATTTTACCATCTTTTCACCGCAATAAGTACAAATTATTTATCAGAAATCTTGGGTTTACATACTCCTGTGTGGTGGCTCCACACTTCTTACATACTCCTCTAGAATATGAAAGCTGTTTACAATGGAAAATAGATTTTAACTCTTAGGAGTGAAGAATGCAGTACTATGCCAGAAAGGGCCAGGTGGCAATCCATCACCGAAAAAGGTAACACATCATTATCCTTTGTTCAAGTAACACAATGTATTTGTTCTGAAAATCAAAGGGAATCTGGTTTGATTTAATACTTACATAGGCAGAGATACAAAGATATAAAGGAGTACACTGTTTTTAAGGAATATATGGAAGCTCAATTCAGAAAATACACATATTAAATATATATACTGAAAAAGCAACATCAAAATTATTTGTTTCTAAATACAGACTGTATGATGTTCTTCAATTAGCCCAAACTTAACTTGAGGAAACTTTGTATTTCTCATGACTTTCTTGTATTAATTTGCCGAAGACAATGACAGTGTTTAATTGAAATAATGTCAACATTAAAAAAACAAACTACTCTGCTGCCTGCCAAATGTGTCAATGTTCACCTACCTCTTGAGCTTCTGTCTAAAATTTATGGTGGAATTGGTTATCAGTCATTATATTCCATGCTTGAAAGAGGGAGGAAAAAAGATTCCCTGATCTCTGACTTCTGTGATTAATTGTCTAATTTAGGGAAAGCAAATATATTTATCACTTTTAGGCTTCAAGACTCCTACAAGAAATTGTCATATCATTATAATGGATCAGAGAATGTACACGTAGTACTCTGTGCTCTGATTTTGAAAAACATGAGGACAAAGTGAGAGAGGAAGATTAATGTAAGACTAACAGGTAAAGGAAGACGAACAGCTAGAAGCAGTGCACACCTACCTGTTCACCTTAGTGACGCACTCTCACCATCCCCTCATCCCAACAATATTTAGGAGGGTGTACTTTCCAGAACTTGAGAACCAACAGTGAGAGCAAAATGGGAGAATCCAACTTAGATCTGGGCCTAGCTTTCTAAATCCAACACAAACATCTTGGTGTTTCAATAGAAGACAAATTATAACTGACCAGAAGAAAATGTTTCTCTATATACCCTTAATGAATGCAGTTAGTTTATAGAAACTCACAGCATCTAAAATTTTAGCCAGACAGGTGTTTCATATACNATATTTAATAAAAAATAATTTTCTTACTTTGACGTTGCAAAACTAACGACCATGTCAAATGCATGATGTTGTGTGAATATATGTATATGCACATAAGTGGGAGTCCTCTGACCCTACTTAGACATCCAAGGAGTGGGTGTCTAAATGCATCACCTTAGGTTCCCCTGCAGTTTCCAGAAACAAAAAGTAGCTAAATGTCGCCTGCCTCCCAGGGGCAATTGATTGTACCTAAAATGCTTATCTAAGACAAGTCAGGTGAATCATCCTCCAAAGATAGCCACTTCTCTCCATTTGTTACAAGAGGAGTGTAGGATGACCCATTAAGGCTTTTCAGAGAGCTTTCAACAACTAAAGGTGACTGAGGTGAAAACCACTCTCAAAGCTTAATAATATAGACATTTTCCTTACAGCATGTAGATCTGGAACAGGCATGCACTGGAATGCATGTAGTTGGCTGCCATGCTTCCAGAACTACTTTCCAGGGTCCTGTTCAGCTTCACACAACCAAGTGTTTTAACTACTGAATGGAAAACAGTTAAACTGTTATTTAGTGGAACAGACTGTGACATAATGTGATCATAAAACACTTTGCACAAGGAAAATTCATTATTTGCCTCTTGAATTTAAACAAGTTAAGGAAACATACAATACTAATACTTTTGAACTTGAATCTCTGTTTGGGATAATGTCCCTATTTGAGAGAATATTTAAACAGATGTTTAATATTAGGTCTGTGCCTGAATCCCATTGAGATCAATGGGGTACAAATGCATGCTTAAATTTAGTTTTGTGTGTACAGTCTTCCTGAACAGGAATTGATTCAGCATGTACTGAAGAGCTTCCCTGAACTGTAGCCTGAGAGATTAACTTAAATATGTTTTCAGCTGCCCAGCCATAGACACCCTAGTGGGAAAATTTAGTCATAAGTTTTATCTTGGTATAGCTTAATGCATGTTGTTTATCGCCTTACTGGTCTCACACTGTTCTTCTAGAGCTATATTTTGGGAATCTGTTGGGGTTTGTGTTTTCTTTTTAATAATTGTGGTCACTTTTTGCCTTCAGCCAAAGTATAAAATGAATGAAATTTATTGCAAGTTAGGGAAAATCATTTTCTCCATTGTAGTTTCACACAGATTTCCTATTCTGAATAGAAAACATTTTGCTTTGCTTTTCTCATCCATGCTCTGAGGAGCAGCATTCACTTTCTCTCTCCAGAAAATCTCTGCTGCTATTTTGACATGCACATTATTAAATTCTATTTTGTAATTATATTATGGACAGCAGCTAAATCCAATTATTAGGGTAATTTGTTGCTATTATTTGCTTGCTCACTTTGCATTCATCATCATGACAAACTCAAAAAAAGAAGTGTACACCACCATTTATGTGTTTTATGCCCTAGATCAAGGACCCTAAATGGTGACATTATTAAAAGAGAAAAAAAAAAAAATCCAGAATTTTTGTATTAGAGATACTCAGCCACACAAGAACAATGTTCTGTGGTCTGTAATAACTTTTTCCATTTTAGATACACATTCTTGAAGTGGGGGTTCTTTTAGTGTTCAATATGAAGAAACAGCCCAACTATTTTAATCTGACAAAAAAGAAGACATAACTGCTGTTAGTGTTGTTCTCACCTTTAAAAAAATTATTAAAAAAATAATTTAAGCATAATATTCTCTATTACAGGTAAATGATGTTCTTTAGGAGAATTCTCTATGTCACATTTAGCTACCTCAGTGGCAAGTCTGGTTTTTTCATCCTAGTTATTCTCATAAGTGATGGTGAACTACAACCAAAATTATTCCAAATGCATCATAACCACAACTGCTTACTAAACTTAGAAAACCAGTCAAATGAGATTTATGCCAACTCTTCGAAAGCTTCAGGCTTTGGATGTTAATCGCTGTAGCATAAACTGCAAAAATTCATTGAGGATGCTGTAAAATAGCACTTGGGAAAACTGTGAGTTACAGTTTAATTTTGGAAAATAACATCAGCAAGTTATTTTATATAAAATATAAATATATAAATTTATATAAATCTAAATTTCTAGGATCTGATACAAGCACATTTTTAAGGATATATTTGGAATATTTTTTTTAATTTGTATCAGAACACTGGAATTGGATTCAAAGGCAGTCAAAAGCCCTTCCAGCCTGGTCACTGAAGTTTGAATCAGGATTTCAGACTGTGACTTTTACTGGGGCTAAACTCTTTAGCATAGTAAAAATCCTGAAGAAACTGAATATTCAGAGAGGGCTTTATAGATATAAGAACTATTTAATTTAAGTATGGGAAGCAGGTTTGTAAACATGAGATGTTTACAAACCTAGTGAAATAATATATCTAAAGGTTAAGCAATTCCATTTATACAGTAATTGTCAGTTTTAAAGCATCTTAAAACCTCAGGTTGATGCTGCACCTTTGACTAGTCAGTTCATGGTATTTTGTTAACCTTATTGCAGCAACAGCTCCACTTGCTGCCCTGCTAAGCCCCTGATGTTTAGCAGATCCTTTATATTTTAATTAATATTATAAAAACAGTCTATAAAATAAGGGGTTTGAATTATTTACCAGAAAATGGCATATACTGTGGTATGCAGCGAACTTAATTCTTTTAATGTCAGTGAAACAAGAAAATAATATGAATACACTACAACTATATTTTCTCAGAATGTTTCTAGGGCAGGCAGAGTTCTGTTTTTGTTGTAAGATAATTTGTGCACATTTTACAAGCTACATATGAAAATCACTGATATTCCACAACAGTATTACATAGTTAAGCTACTAGCATACAACAGTAATTTTCATTGGAATGTGCCTTTCCTTGGAAAGTGCCTTTTATAAACAGAGATTACATGTCTTTTCCTAATCCTTTATGCTGAAAACCTTTACAGAAATGAAAGAGTGACTGAATTCATGCAGAACATATAGTAGGGAGGTGAAGCATAAGATATGTGAGCCACATTTTCACTTGATGAATAGATAGGATTCATGTAATACAAAATTTAAACTGCTAAAAAAATCCAATAATGTAACCACTGAAGATGATGGAGTTGAAAGCCTGTTCCTTCAATGACATTTAAACTGAAGCTAAGATGATATAAGACTGCATATATATCTGGCTACCTTGTATATTTTAAATTTATATCATGTGCTGTATTCACAAAAAGTACGTATAAAAATAAAGCTTCTGTGAGGAAATCCAAATATAATCCTTTTTTACACAAATCAAAACAGAAGCAAGCAAAAATTTGGAAAATAATTCTATATTTTAATTACATTTTTCCCAGCAATCATCTTAACTTTCTTCCTGCACAGTTAAAATAAATTAAAATATTATCACTCTCATGGCCTTCTGGTTCAGCCAGCCAGGCTTGAGTGCATTTCTGCCTTTAATTAAGTATGGACAGATAAAGTCTTTTGTTCTTTTTCTGATATGTTTGACACCTGCTGTCTTTGTAATCAGGGAAATTAGTCAGGAAGTTCCAGCAGAGAGGCTTTTAGTCAGAAGCAACACCTGGGTCCCCATCTATGCCTTCATGTCACGTAATATAGTCCTGCACCCACAACACAAGAGACAAAAAGCTGAACAAGTGGTGAGCTTTCAGCTCCAGATACAATGTAGGCTCAATGGGCTTCTTTTGAAATCAGTGGTAAAACAAAAGCCATATGCTAACCCCTTCTTTTGCTAAAATGATGGGAAAACTACCTTCTTTTTTTTTTCTTTCTCATTTATTTTAGGATGATTTATAAGAGAATGCTTTTGCAATACAGTTCAAGCAAGAAGCTAGGGCCAAACCTGCTGGGTTTTATAGCCAGGTATATCACAATTCCTTACAATATGATCCTGGCCAAAATCACCATTTCTGTTGACTGTCTTCTATTTAAATTTATCTCGACTTATAGTAGTCCCTGCGTCAAGTTTCTTCCCTGCAGTAAATGCCTTAGCTTGGTGAGGTAATGTGTTCAACACAAGCTCACTCTCCACTAAGGGTATGGGCTAAAACTCATGCTAACGTGCCAGATCTTAAGAGGTTAGTTCTGCTTGATTGGTTTTTAGTGAAATCCCACATCCACCATGCAAATTCAGATTGACTGCACAAGCCAGTGCCACAGGGCATGGGGAAATAACCTGTAGAGCAAATCAGCATATGGCATCTCAAAAAAGCTGTGGGATTTACCCTGCAGGTCTCAGAGACTCCCCATACTAGTGGCTGTAGTTCCATTATGAAGATTGGTGGTATTTCACACCGACACTGTTTTCACTCTGACTAATTTTATTTGAGAGAAATTATTCATTTGTATGCAAATTCAAGCTAGCTACAGTAAAGGTGCACCTCACAACTACATTGGATTCCTGTACAAATAAGCACAAGTAAAAGGGACGATGGTGAGGACATGGTGCCTTCCAGAATCAGTAACTTCGGTTAGCAGTTCAACTCCCTTCATAAAAGTCTTGCATTTCTTCATTTTTCCTTTTGTTGCTGGGCACCTTGCCTGTACCCATATAAACAAGTAAGAACTGTCATTGTCCTTTCTCACAGACTCATTGAGACAGCAGATCTGAGTTCTTGATGCTGCTGCAGCAGCATTAATACTTATACTTCATTATAGGACATCACAAGCTCAAAATCAGCCCTCTACCTTTAACCTCCATCTCAGTTATTTCCATTTCTCAGTTCAATTCCACTTCTCTAAGGTGGTCTTTCTGCAGCTTCCAGAGGTTAGCAACAGATTTCCCTTTTTTCCAGTTAGCAGCTGGGCAATTCATAAAGGGAGTAACAATGGGCTGAGCTGCTCAAAATTGCTGGGCTCTTTCTAGCTCTTCTTTCCTACATTTTTCTTCTTTCCTTCCAATGTATTTTCTGATTCTGAGCATCCTCGATCAGCTGCTCGACTGCCTAGAAGCAGACAAGTGATGTCTTGGCATGGCATCAGATCAGAGGACAGGTAGGACTGCAGCTGAGCAGGAGAGATAAAGTTTCTTCTCTTATCAAGTCCCTGTGTAAAATCCCACCATTCACAAAATCTCTATGAGCTGGTAACCATGACTTCTTCACACAGTATGGCTAAGGTTTAATTACTGTTTAGAAAACATTCAGAGAAAATTGTCTTAGGAAAGACACCACCCCACCCAAACGGTGAGAGCAGTGCCTAGTCCAGAGGTCTCCATGTCGCTTCCCTGGGTTTAGATCCATGAGCACTCAGCACTCTCTTGCAACTGAGTTTTGAGATTTGTGGTATATGTTTTCAGGTCTCATCAGTACAGCACAGTAAAAAAGAAAGGCTGGTGGTGAGAATATTATTCTGAGAATAAATCAAGAGTCAAAGGCCTGAACTGAATGGAACTGGGGCTGAGTGCCGGTCTCTGGGTGTGAAACACCAACCACATGCAAGGACAGAGGAACCAAAAAGCAGCTGGTTTGGAGAAGGGATTAACTGTGGTTCCCCTATAACCCTTATTTGTGAAAAACATGCTCAAATGTTGTTAGCACACAACATTTTTTAATGCCTTTGTCAGATACTAATTAATCAGTACAGCACTATTCTCCTTTACCTCAGAACTGAAGAGAATGAAGCAGGGAAGGTTAATAACTTATAGGAAATGACATGGTAGAGTTGCATTTAGAATTATTATGTTTCTTCTTCATGCTTCTGTGCAATCCACATATCATGATTTTCCTGATTTAAAAAAAAAAAATAAAAGATAGGCATAATAAAATTACATTATTTCTCTAATTTGACCTTTTCAAATTTAATACATTTTTAGACATTTGCAGTGTAATTCCCTTCCTTTTCTTTCTTTTCTAAAATTTCTTTCCCAACCAATATCTCATAAACATTTCTAAACACTGAAGATCTCCATGAAAAAATTAAGTATTATTTCCTGCTTGAATTTTTCTACACACTGATTATTCTTTATACATAATATTTTATTTATTTTTGTTGGTGATTAAAAGAATCTTTGACTTGTGCATCATCTTTCAGCTCTAGATGCATGGGTATAATTTTTAGAGAGAATTCCACTTCGAAATGGATTCTCTGCTTTTCATAATTTTCTGGCTTGCCCCGAGTGAAATTATGGCAACTTTAGAAAACTGCTGTAATACTACAATGCCACCATCTGGTTACAGTCAAGGATCTGATCTTGCAGGTGGTAAAGGCTCTGAGCCTCAAAGAATTCAACGAGACACCACTGACAATACAAGCTGAATATGGAACAGATGTATGCACAGAACTGGTCTTGTTAATTGCAGGATTTTGATTAGCCACAGACTGAAAGCAGTATTAAATAGCAAGCAATTCACAAACTCTTCCTGTCTTTCTCTTCATTTGCCCTATCAGTTCTGTCTAAGAGGCTCTGAATCCTGAATAAATTGTACATAGATGTGTGATTGCACTTAGCATGTGAAGAGCAGTTTGTCTTTCTGATGCCCTGAAGTCTTCCTCTGGGAGCCCCGGGGAGCCGGGCTGAGGAAGGCTGGGGGCTTGAACCTGCAGCCCTACGGCCCACCCCATAGGCAGAGCTGCCTCTGGGCAGGACAAGCAGGGTCAGCCACAAGCTCCCAAAATCCTGCACCAAAAGCTGAAAATACTTATTGATGAAATTCCTAATATTTTAGCCATTACTTTTGAAATCATATAATGGGAAGTAATGTCACTCTTCTTGGAGCAAACTACAGTGCTTTCTAGCTTTGGAAACACCTGAGGAAGTGGGAAAGAGCAGAAGCTGGTGTGGGACCACAAAACAAAAGAAAACCAGGATAAACACGAAACTACATAATCTTTGAATATCAGTCACAGCCAGAAGAGGTGTCTTTTTCAGTGTCTCAACCTGACTAGCCAGAATCTGATTTTACATATGTTGACTGCAAAGCAGCACCATAACATTTCTGCACACTTCTTGCTCTATTGTAAAGTGCTAGTTGGTGGGGAATGCCAAGCAACCACATCTTACTTCTTGCAGCACAGAGAAAAGGCGTTAGGCTGGTTTGGAAATATGCAAGTGTGCTGATCTTAAATCAAAACCATTTGGGGTTGCTAAACTGATTTCTGTTGAATGTAGGTAAAATGTGAGATAAAATGGAATAAGCAGTAGGAACAAGTCATAAATCAAAGGGTAGCATTTCTTATTGCAACTTGTTTTCATGGGCTAAATAAAACAGAACAGTAATATTAGGAATATAAAGGGAAATGAAAGAATTAATAGTGTTGTCTCAGAAAAATACATTTTTTAAAATATATTTTGGAAGATTGAGTCATAAAAACAACCACTCTTGAGAACCATCAAGGCAGAATTATCTGTTTTCCATGCTTTTATTGGAGGGGGAATCAATCTTTAGAGAAAAGTATGTAGGGCCTGGCACATGGTATAAGAGGACCAGGACATTGCATCCAACAGAAAGGTAAAAGCAGGAGATAAAGAGGGTGGGGAGGGATCCTATTTTTCTGTCAAAGTTGCCAAAGGACAGAGAAGAAGATTGTTCAGGTTTGTATCTTCAAAAAATATTATTATTTCCGAGATCTCAGTGAACTTGCTATAATTAGATGTATAATACAAAATCAGCAAAACATAGGTTGACAACTAAAATATTAAACAGCAGATGGCAAATTTGTCCCAGGACCCTTGCTGTGTTCACTAGGATTCTAGCAATTTCTAAAATTCTTTACTTAACATAAAAGTAGTAGTAAATCCAACAAGAACCAAGAAGAAAGCATAAAACTCTGGATAGAGATACGCTTTACCACTAATCTGAGTAGAACTAAATGTTCTAAAAGTGCAATTAATTATTGCTTTGTACCTTATGCAAACATGAACATCTCAGAAAGAAAGGTGTACAAAAACAGCTTTTTGAATGTGGCATGGTTTACACTGTGTAAATGACATTATTTGGGCCAATAAATTCTCGAAGTGTTGGATTCCTATCTGTTGTCTTACCAATATATGTGATCCAATCAGCTTTTTTACTGTTGCAGAGACCATGTTTTTTCTACTCTATCACAATGGGCCCACTGGTACGGGCACCACAGACCCAGTGACTTGCAAGACCATGGGCAGGTGCTACATCACTGAACAGAAATATTTTTGTTTTAGGAAGGAGATTGGCTGGGAAAGAGGTAATCAGTTAGCCATGAAGTGTGTTCTCAATACTCCATTACTTCTGGGCACTTTGAGAATGGACTCTGATGAAGTGCTCTGGCAGGAGCCCAACTTGGACCCACTTTTTCAGGTTGCTTCACTGTATGACCTGCATACTGCCCTATACATCTTCGCACCTGCATAAGAAATTTAGCTCTCCTATAGGTCTTATGTGTTAATGTGAGCATTTTAACAGAAAGTAACATAAGAATTCATATCATTTCTTCTTAATTTTCTTTGGAGAAGTATTGTTGGTTCAATTGATTCCACATTTAGCATTTCTGAGCAACAACTTAGTTGCCTAGCAGGTATCCCATAGGTCTTAAAGGCTTCCACCATTCCCATATGACTAAATAAGTCAGGGTGTCTTAATTAGAAACCTATTTTTAAACAATCAAAAAAAGCCCTGAATATTTCAGTACAAAAATCCCTGTGTTCAACCAGAGGCAGGTAGTGCATTAGAAAGAGAAAATGGCCTAATTCCTTGAATTTTAATTAAAAAAAAAAATAAAATCATCCCAACTAACATTTCTAAGCTGGGCAAAGTTTGGGGAGCTTAATTATTTTCATGCAGCTTTAATTGGGACAAGAAGTCAGATTGCTGGAGTAGAAGATTCCTTTCACATCCCTCTTGAACCAAATGCAATCATAAAACAGAAAGACACAACATCCAACTACTAGGAATAATTGCAAATGATTACTATTTACAGAGTATTCATCAGCATACACTTCATCAAGATTGTTACCACAGCTTTCACTTGGAATAAGAGATTGAATTGTGGTATTTCTGATGACACAAATCCAGTTACAAGCCTTTATCATGTTGCAAACAAATGTCTTATGTTCTGCCTTATTTTCTTTTTCTACATTCCACTAAGTATTTGTTTTATAGGCTACTTTCTCCTCACATTCATTGTCTCACACTATAGTTTTCTTCTATATTTCTACTATACTTGTCTGCAAATATCTGCAGATGTCTCTGTATTACCAAAATGACACTAGTGTTTGTAATACCTCTCAGAATGATACTGTTTTACTGTTAAAGCATTTTTTGTCTTTTTTCTATCATTAACATCTCTTTTAGATAACAGCCTGGACCTGAAAATCCTTGCCAAACAATAGTCCTCATGTCTATGGCTACTAAAATGAACTATATAATTAAAGAGGAACTAGATTCTCTTAAGAGTAAAATACTACGTGCTGACGGCATGGTACCCACTAGACATTCTCCCATCCTAAGTCATTGCCATTAATCATTACACGTTTTACTTTAAAATAGCTTGAAATAAGAAGTAATGTCAAGATGTTGAAATCTCTCTTGATTTCTATTAATATCAGAAGCAGCATTTAGGGAGATCTTCTTAAATGATTCATCAGTGCCTAAAAAATGCAGCTATATTTTTACATCAAATAAGTCTATGTTCATCATCTTCATCATGGCTAGGCTTCGCAAACGAAGATTTGGGGAGGGCTCTACCCATGTTTGTTATAAGTGTGCTGGTGGCTAAAAAGGCCAATACGAGATAGGCATGTCTGGTTGCAAAAGGCAGAACTGAACGACTCCTTAGGTGGTAAATTCTGCAGGACACGATTCTTTCTGCATTGTCTTTTCTCCTCAAGGGTGATCCTGCGTGCTTTCTCAAGGGCATCAGCAGCGTTATAGATAGTGTGTCTCCAGGCCTCCCGATTTGAGACCAGAGTAGACCAGTTATGTTGATCAATATGGCCAAGGCTGAGATGTTGTTTCAGGGAGTCCTTGTATCTTCTCTTCGGGGCTCCTCTCATGCGGCAGCTGGTGGCAAGTTCACCACAAAGCAAGATCTTAGGGAGGCAGTAGTCCTTCATCCTTGAGACGCACCCTGCCCAACGCAGCTGTGTTCTCAGCAACATGACCTCAATACTTGTGATTGTTGCTTGTTCTAGAACAGATGTATTGGTCACATAATCTGACCAGTGGATGTTTAGGATTGTATGGAGACAGCATTGATGGAAGCATTCTAGGAGTCGCAGGTGATGGCAGTAGATGACCCATGATTCGGATCCATATAAGAGAGTGGACAGCACTATGGCTCTGTAAATACTGATCTTTGTACTTTTCCTCAAGTGTTTATTTCGCCAAACTCTTTCATGAAGCTTTC
>NW_016690246.1:3869959-3914908 GCF_001604755.1 Lepidothrix coronata | reverse complement strand
CTGAAGGCACTATATGCCTTTGCTAACCTGTTGTGATGGCAGTAGATGACCCATGATTCGGATCCATATAAGAGAGTGGACAGCACTATGGCTCTGTAAATACTGATCTTTGTACTTTTCCTCAAGTGTTTATTTCGCCAAACTCTTTCATGAAGCTTTCTGAAGGCACTATATGCCTTTGCTAACCTGTTGTCTATCTCTCCATCAATCTTACCATCCGAGGAGATGAGGCTACCTAGGTAATTGAACTGCTGGACTGATTCGAGCACTGATTCACCAATGGTGATATGGAGATGATGGAAGACTTCCTGAGGTGCCGGTTGATAGAGAACTTCTGTCTTCTTTAAGCTGCCTTCCAGCCCAAAGAGCTCAGCAGCGTCTGCAAAGCAGGATGTTAAACGCTGCAGAGCTGCTTCTGTGTGGGCCAAAAGGGCAGCGTCATCAGCATAAAGCAGCTCCCAGAAATGATGGTTTAAGGTCTTGGTGTGGGCCTTCAGTCGCCTTAGGTTGAAAAGGCTTCCATCAGTACAGTATCGAATGTAGATACCGTCCTGATCATCGAGGTCTGCCGTGGCCCTTTGGAGCATCATGCTGAAAAAGATTGTGAATAGGGTTGGCGTACTTCCACATATATAGTAATATACGTGTTAATATACTGGTAGTCCTGTCATCCTCCCCAAATAGAATAAGAACAATTAGAAGCACAATGCTGTGTGCTTGCTGAACCAGGAAAAAAGTAACAATCCAGTGAAGGAGATTTTCAGGGGGAAAATGATGTGACTGAGCGTGAGATGAGATCCTAGCTACAGGCAGATGCCCACGAATAGTCATTGAAAAGGGAAGCAGGAAGCAGGTACCTGAGTGCAGGATCATTAAAAGTGTGGACTGAGCAGCAAAATTTGGGAGGAGAAAGCAGAGGAAAGCAGCAAATAACACTTATTGATGAGGGCTCTTCCAGGCAAAAGGATCTGGTACGAGCAGGAGACCAGAAAGTCTGGTACTGAACAGCAACTGAGTGGTACCTTGAAAATGCCTCGTCCCTTTGAGCAGTGACCCTCTTCACCCTTCCTGAAGCTGTTATGTGTGGAAGGGCTAAGACAAAAGGAACTGAAATCATAGGACATTCATCTAGCCAGGTCACCCATTAAAGGTTTTACAAAAACTTTACAAGAGCAGGAATGAGAAGCCACATAGTTATTGAAACTTTCGTGTGCTAATTTATAAACTACTCTCTATTATTGTGTTGCTCACTGATTTTTTTACCCTCTTTTTGCCAGTTAGCTACCCAGTGAAGAACCTTTCTATACTTCTTAATTAATCTAATGTAGTTTTTCTCAGCTTGTAGTTTGCAAACAGTGTTCAGAAAGACAGAATAGCAGTCCACAGACAAACTCAGGTGCCAGCCTCAAATGTATGGAAAGAGGTAAATGCACACAAAACAGCAGGAAATCAAGTAAAAAAAATCGTATTTCAAGGCTTAGTCAACTTTGATGGCAAATGAAAACATCTGTGGTACATGATTTTGCCTGGGCAATCTACAGGTCCTAAAGGACAACTGAAAAATTCTAATCCTTTTAAAAAATAAATAAATAAACAAATAAATAAACAAATAAATGAAAGAGGGTTCTCATTTTGGTTATTGCTAAAAAAATATTAAAATAATTTCTTCCTCCTCTTTTGAAAAACTAACTTCTGAAACCGCTTACACTTTTATTTTATAAAATGTGTAAATATATATTTATTCAAATATTCAAGCCCTGGAAAAAGTTCTGATTTATTTATTCAACTATTCTCAAACTCAGCCCAAATCCTTTCTTTTGTTTTGTCAGTTAATCCTCTGCATCACTACAGAATAATATGAAGCATTAGAATTTTGTTACTCGGAGCAAAACCTCTCTTCTTCTGTAAAGTCAGAGCAATCTCTTTTCTTTTTAAAAAAGGACTGTCTTGTGGAATAACATCTTCTGATGCCATTTAACTGCAGCTACATTTTTCCTATTCTGGGAGCACATACTGCTACAGTAGTTAACAGAATTTTTGTCCACTACAAGACAGTAAACATAGCAGATGTGGAGTCACAAGACCCAGAGACCTCTACCAATTAAAGGTCAAAATCTGTCTCACTTCACAGAATGCAGCATTTGAACATGAGGTCTTATATATGTTTGTCATCTTGTTCAGTCAGAAAGATATGACAACAAATAGCTGGTCAAAAGCTGTCAGGGTCAAACTGAGCTTGATAGAGTGCCCTAGGTCACCTCTCTGATTCCAACAGCAGAAATGGCCCTGCTGTCAGCTTGTATTTTAGTCAAATAGTATGTGGCACACAGTAGAACTGTATTCCAACCCTAATTGCTTCTTTGACCTTCTTGTTAACCAAACATTTTGATTAGAAATATGTACTGTGCCATCATGTTCCACGGCAATGTAACAGCTGCCNGTGGTATTGCATGTCCTCTCACCTCACACCCAGAGGAATCACAATTAAGGTTGTATTAGAGTTTTTGTATGAAGGAAGTGAAAATTCAAGAAGATAATAAAGCATTCTATATAAAGGAGTGCATACTCCAGAGAATCTTCACATTTCGGTGTCCTTTTGGTAAAACAGGAACAGATTTAATTTTTGTCATAGTTTTTAAGGAGGTTTTTTTAACACTGATTTGGCCTGCCATTAGGCAAGTAAAAAAAGTGATCAGGTAAACATTTCAACACATTCTAGTCAAATGATTATTTCTCACTTCTATGAAAAACTGAAACTCCCCTGCACAATTTTTAGCATGTCCAAAGAAATAGATACTGAATAAAGAAGTGACTTGTTACTGCTTTGTAATTCTGAAATGTGATTTACTCATTAGTCCAATGAACACAATTGCAGCAAAAACTTGAACTAGTAAAATGTTCTGAACTTGTCCAAACAGTCTCAGCAGGCCCAAAGGGGGACTGCAAAGCACTAAGTCCTGATCTCCAACAGACTGGTTCCACAGCAAGTTTGAAACAATCAAATCTTTCATGCTCCTCTCTTCCAAATTTTCTGTTTAACAGATCTTTCTTTGTCTCCATTTTTACACACACACCCCTTTTACTTTCTCTTTTTTTTTTCCCACTTAACATTTTCTTTTATTTTCCTTTTTATATAATTTTTCTCTAAAGCAGAGGTAGACTTCTTTTCATACAATTTATAAGTTTCCACCCACCCATCTCTTTCCTTTTTCCATTCCCCAGATAGCATTAGGCTACTTACAGTATAATAATTTTAAAGTAATAACAACATTATACTGCTACACTTTTTTTTAAATGGGAAAATAAGCTGTTCTCTTTCTGTGTATGCAATAACAAGTGTGTTAATGCAGAAAACTTAAAACCTTTATTACAATTTTTTCTTTACTCACCTTCTGGATTAAAAAAAAAAAACAAACATCAGTTTTGGCATAATTGTTTTAGAAGGTAAGGTTTACAATTTAAAATCAGCCTTTTAAGTTTCTTCATTTATTAGAGAATGTGCGGACAAGAAATGTATTTGAGCAACCCCAGCTCTGAAAACACACATGTGATAGCTTTTGGCAGCCAGCAAGTAAGACTAAAGATCTATTACTCTGAAATTTCTCACATTTTTTACATGTTTTTCTGTTATTCCAAAATTTTTCTTTAACACTTATTTCCAGCTGCATTTTGTAGACATGGTCCTATTCTGCTTGGCCGTACTGTTGTGAATAGTTTTGAAAGCATCTGTTCAACAGAATGCATGTTTCATTTTGCACATGTATGTAAGAGAATAATGGAAGAAAATCTATTTACACCTGGAGTGGCAAGTGTAAGAAGCCTAACAGATTTTTCCCACTTCAGCCTAAATATAAGTAATGCATTTGGCCACAGAGGTGTAAACCTCCAGTGTTGCAGACCCATGGAATAATTCTTCAAATTCCTATGTTTATAACTATGGCAGCACCCTCATGGGAGAGACCTGGGCCAGTTTTTCTGCAGGCGACCCTTGCCCCAGGAAGAGTTGCAAAAAGCTGTTAGATGCTGCTGGAAGCAGAACTATTGCACCATTGTGGTCCAAATGTGCAACTCTCTGTTTGCTATGGTGACCTCATTATTATAAGGAAAATATTTTAGCAAGCCTGCTTCAGAACCACTGGGGAACATTTTACTAATTTCCTTTGCGCAAAATGTTTACCTCTGTGCCTTCACAAATTGCTTTCCTGGCCCCAGGAACCTTTGCAATTTTAATGAAGGAGATTCTAGTTATCTATCTATGTATCTATCTATCTATGTATCTATGTATCTATCTATCTATCTATCTATCTATCTATCTATCTATTGTCTTGCATTATCTTTTTGCAGATCCCAAAGCAGAAAAATTAAGAACCAGTAAACACTGCAATTATTTCCCTTTTCTAAAAAGCTTCTGCTATTGCAATGTTCTTTTGCTTGTGGTTTTACAAATTATAAACATCAAAAGTAAAGCTATGGAAAATAGCCCTTGCTATCACTGCCTGTATAGGGGCATGACCCTCATTTTCATAATCCTGATGTTAAGGTAGGAAAAGTTAGACATTATTTAAATTTAAAAACCTCAGAGCAAGGCCTTGATTCTGAAAACAGACTTTAAGACATATTTAACTTTACACATCTAATTCATCATCATGGCTAGGCTTCGCGAACGAAGATTTGGGAAGGCTCTATCCACGTTTGTTACAGGCACGCTGGTGACTTATGAGGCCAATACGAGATAGACATATCCGATTGCAAAAGGCACAGCAGAAAGACTCCTTAGGTGGTGTATTCAGCAGGATACAATTCTTTCTGTGTTGTCTTTTCTCCTTGAGAGTGATCCTGCGTGCGTTCTCAAAGGAAATGGCAGCGTTGTAGATGGTTTGTCTCCAGGCCTCCCGATTGGAGGCCAGAGTAGACCAGTTATGTTGATCAATGTGGCCGAGGCTGAGATGTTGTTTCAGGGAGTCCTTGTATCTTTTCTTCGCGGCTCCTCTCTTGCAGCAGCCGGAGGCAAGTTCACCGTAAAGCAAGATCTTAGGGAGGTGGTGATCCTTCATCCTTGAGACGTGCCCTGCCCAGCACAGCTGAATTCTCAGCAACATGGCCTCAATGCTAGTGACTGCTAACATCTAATTAGTCCCAGAGTAAAATCACACCGAAACCATCAAGTTTTTATAAATTTACTTGAGCCTTGCTATTGAATACAAGCTATTTCAGCATTTCAGAAGTGACTAGTGCAATTAAAAACACTTTAAGGTCTATAAATTTTGTATTGAGTGGGACACAATATAGGTCAATCAAAAGGTGAGATGGCAAATGGAAGAAAGGATTGTCCAGGCCTTACTTCAGCACTAACATGATGTTCTGTGCCCATATACTAGGTACAAGTCTCCCTTCATGGAATTTCTCAACTACCAGAGTGGGAATAAGTGATACCAATGATGCTTGTGAAGGCAGAACAGGACTAGAGGCAGCTGAAGGTGCTGCTAGTTCAGAAATACATGCAGGCAAGATCCACTGTGATTACTGAAGGTATGTGAATGTACACAGAAGTGCAGTTAAATTGTAGATAACAATCCCAGTGTGCTTACAGAGGGTAATGGTACATGGAAGCTCTCCCTTGGGTTTCTCTATCTGCCTATGCTTGATCCAGGGTAACCAGTACACAGGTCCATGTTCTGCATCTGCTGTTTATTCAGCAGACACTTCACTGGACATAAGAAAAGATGAAGCCACTTGGCCATATGACAACACAGCTAACTAGAGAGACCCATGGGAACTTGGACCATTTGTAGGATAAACAGGTAACACACCAGGATCAGAAGAGATTTCTGTTAATTTAAAAGAAACTAGAATCATTATACTGCAAAGTAGAAAGGCTCTATGGAGCTTGTTTTAACCCTTGTCCAGAAACTTTTAACAACCCGTGATTACTCAAGATGAAATATTAGTACTAAAGTGTCTGTAATTTAAGCAGTTGCAGTTACATGTGCAAATTCTGGCAAAATTTTTCTAAGTTCCTTATTTGGTATCTCCTTACTCTAGAGTTTACTTACGCTTTATTAAAGTCACAGAAACTGTCTTGGCTAAAGACAAAGTCATCCTGATATGGAAAGCATGCAAAAATATACTAGATGTAAGAGTTTTATTTCCTTATTATTAACATGTTATATTGCATTTCAATTAAATGATCAGGATAGCTTATATTTTAAAACTTGCTAGTTAAGGTATATTTACAGGTGTAATGTGCTTCAGAAATCAGTGTATAAAAATTACCATCATAAGAGAACCCAAGTTGTCTTGTTAATGCTAAAATGCATTGTGGTGGGAATGACACACTGAAGAACCATTGTTTTAATAGTCTTTAATCCTGGTCATTTGTCAATACACTGAAGTTACTTAATGAACTGTCCTTTTTTAAATATCACTCCAATACAAGATGAACATGCTGCGCATAAAATGAAATTCACTCTTATGTAGATTAAAAGAAAATTAACATAACCTTTGACATGCGGCTTGTTAAGAACTTACAATCATTGCCCGAATAGTGAAATCACTGGGTTTGTACCACCTTGTTTAAGATGGTGTGGTTTGTAAAAGGAATACCTTAGAGAACAGCAGGATAAGGGAAACAATATACTACCCTACAACAATGAAATCAAGAAGTATTATCTACACAAAGCCATCATATACATGATGCTTTCTAAAGAATTGAAAAGTATCTTCCTTCCTTTGAAAGTATAGAGAGCAATTCTTGTCATCTGTAACCAGTACAAGTCTTTCACTTGGATGCAATGTCAATTTGAATGCAAATTTGGTTTCTGTCTTGGGTAAAATTCTACATGACTTAGAAAAGACAGCAATTAAATCTGCTTGCATTTTCACAATTCAAGAAATGGCTGTGTCAGAATAATAAATGCCAAAATAATAATTTCTGTACAAAGTAATTGTAACACTGAAGCTGTAATAGGAAACGGGAGTAAATAGCCTTTATTTGACAAAATATCTCCCTGTTGGCTTCTCAGTCAGATCTCACCATTCAACTGTTATTCTCCATTTGCACTTGTTTTCTAACACCAGTCACAGTCCAGTGTTTTGCCTCCTAAACAATTTATTCACCAGGGTTCAATCACCTTTTCCTCACCCGCTATACCGTTGTTGTGCCTGACTACTCACAACAACCAAATTGATGTAGCTCCTAATAGAATCTAGGCAGTAATCTGGGCATTAGTAGTCACACGTGTGTAACCACCTGATTGACTGTGTCCGTCCGCCAAAAGCAGATGTCTCTCTAGTCAACTGATCCCAATATAGAAATAAGATACTCGTTTCACATTAATCACATCCAAGTCACTGGGGCATCTCAGTGAAGCCAGTCAGTTACTTCAATCAAAATCAGACTGCAAAAAAAATTTTGTGTAATCACTAGATTTTAGAACAAGAACATTTTTTCATATAGAGGCCAGGTGGTGCATGTCTCATTTGAATAGGCAGAAAAATTTTTTTTAATATTTAACTCCAATATTTTAATTACTTTTCACAGAAAACTAAATTTATTGCAATTATTTCCTGCTTTTATTACTGTTCACATTTACATATGCAATGAATGAAGAAAATTACTGCAGGTGAAGTTCCAACTTAAAGTTCTTCCTCCTTGGCAACCTGAGCAAAAGTGTTTTACAACAAAAGAAGTTGCACAGTCCATGCCTTGCTCTGACTCCTCATCAGCTAGAGCCTGAAATTGGGCAGAATGGAGACAGTTTATTTTTTAAGGCACACTCAAACCTGCCCCTTTCACTGCTTCCATCAGATTACTAAAGCTAGAGTAAACTGAATTTGAAAAATGTTGAACATTGAGAATTAAGAAATTATTTACAGCTTATTAGCAGACTACAGAAGTATCTTCTTCTGCATATTGATGTGCTTTTTCATATTAAGAATAGTTCACTAAGCCTCTCAGTGAAACACACATTTTCTGTGTTCTGTATAATAAAATAATAAAACGTTAACATATAATATGTATAATATATTATGTATAATAAAATAATAAATATAGTGATATGATAATATATAATATAATGATATCATAATTATAAACTAATAAAATAGTTCTGTACTGCATCTAAGCAGTATGTTTACAGGATATTTATTGTAATAAAAATAGGCTCCGCTAGCATTCAATTAAATATTTGTTCCATCACTTATGCTTATTTGTATTTGATGTATATACTAATAATTGACAACTATGTTCATTTTTTAACGCAAGAAAAATTTGGCTTTAATTAAAGGACAGAGCAGTTCACTGCTTTACATATTTTCCTTTTAGCCCTCTGGTAAATAAATGTTAATTATATGAAAATATAGGATATCATAACATGAACCTTTAATCCATTTTCAGAAATGAATATTAGTTCAATGGCAAAATCAGCTGCAGTAAAATTCTTGTAAATCCTCTAAACTAGTGAACAAAATCTGTTCATTAATCCTTCCTGACAGGTTAATTTCATTCCATATCTATGTTGTCAAGTTAGAACATGGAACAAATAATCAAAAACCTTTAAATCAAATATACCAATTCAAGACTAATTGAATATATTTCAAGTATGTCAACAATAAATACATTTTTCAAAATTTAATAAGAAAGCTTGTTAAACTATAAAAATGCATGCCCTGATAAGTCTGTGAGGGCAGGAGAAATGTTGGCACGGGAGGTTGATTAACTGCATTCTCTGAACATGTGACAATGTTCATAATGGGAATACATATACATCTTCATATGCACATGCTGTGTGTATATCAAACAGCTATGTAAAGTATTGAAGTAAAATACAATTATTTCATGAATTAAGAGCTTTTGAATTTCACCTTCTGTGTAATTACACTATTTTACAGAATCACACATTTCTGACCAGACCATTAATTCACCTAGAATTTGGAATGTCTTTCCAAGGAAATGGGACTGGCTTTCATATTACACTGAAGATTAATGAATATTAGTAAATTGAATAGGGCATATATTTCCTAGTATTTTATCTCCATTCTTAGATCTAGTGTAAAAAAATGTTTTTCCACTTGATCACTCGTGGCAAGAGAAATTTAAGAAAATTCACTCAAAGGCCTGCTCAAGACATTTGCCAAATATTCCCATCTTTGCTTATATTATGCTGTATTTACTAGTATTTAGTAATGACCTCAGTACTATTGCTAGATGAAAATTGTCAACCATCATATGGAAACAAATATTAGATGGAGGAGTTTTAAATAAAGACTCTCAAATCTAAGAGTCTACATGAGCTGCTGTCAGCCGAGATATGGAGCTTTATTCTGCTGCCCACACATAGTCCTGCAAACTGGAAATATGGTACTGTAACAGCTCATACACTGCAAGTTCTTCTAGTTGCAAAGCAGTCAAGTTACTACAGTTCGGACTCCGTTGTTACCACTGCAACTCTGCTCACCCTGCTCATATGCTACAGGACAGCATCCTTCAGTGAGGGCCCAGCCAAAGGTGGACTCACCTGTGGCACTTGATTTGTACCCCACAACAGAGCTGCTCTGCCTCTCCTGCTCCTCAACAGATAAAGCCTGTGTATCTTAATTCCATTAGTAACTTCATCCTCATATTTTAAATTACTTAAATTGATGGGTTTGTATTGTTGGCAGAAGCATCTCATTTAACTGGACTAGCACCTGCTGTGGTCCTACTTGACTAGGGCAGGCAACAAATTCTTGGCTCATTACAGATTGTGCACCTTTTTTCCCAAGTCATATCACAAATCTGAACGTGACGAGGCACCCAAGACATTGAGTAACACCAGGCCTCAGGGAACTGACAGGTATGACATGGGATCTATAGAAAGCTTTCTGGAGCCTTCTGGATTGGCAAATGGAATCCAGGAAAGATACCTCAAGGGAACCCAACCTGCTCTATATATCTAGTTATTGGTAATTATGGGGGAAAGCAATGCAGTACTTAGTGTCAGCATGCCCTAAATCTCATACCAGACTTCCTTGATTAGCTGTCCAAAGACTACAGCGAGAGCTCAGATATCCAGTCTATGTGTACATGCCATGTAGACTTCTACTATTTCATGTCTTCATCTGGAGAAGAATCCTACCCTTTGCATCTGTTATACTGGCATTAACACAAACTGGGAAGTACTAAAGCTGCAAATACAGCCATCAGTGACTTTTTCTGTTGAGCTCCAGAGGACATAGTGGACCTGAACTATAGTCTGTGGAGGTGAAAACCTCTTTGGTTCCATTTATCTCTGCTCTCAGCCTCCAGAGACTCATTCAAATGTGTCTACAAAACACGATTTTAATGAGTTTAAATCAGGCTGCAGACTTTTCTAGGGCTTGGTATACAGCAGTCTGTTTCATGGTAACTAAATAATTAATCAGTGCTGCTCTGCTATTAACTGAATAATATCAGATATTACAGTAAAATTAATAAGCTCATTTCAGATTGTATTCTCTTTTATGGCAAATCAGACAGTTACATTTCTGGTTTTTTAAGTACTTATGTTTTGAAACCAAAATAAATCTTCTAAATTATCACTTGTTAAACTGAGTTATTCCAGGAAGCTGGTTAACTGACTTTTTTGATATTACTGTTTTGTTTATCACAGCTTTCTTTAATTTCTTTTTTACCAAATGAGTTTATTAACAGCATCCATTTTAGGCAGGTATGAGAATTCTGAAATTCTTTAATGGCAAATTTATTCTGTCATGTTCTTTAAATGTTCTAGATTTCACTTCATCTTATTTGAATCTTCAATATTTTGGATAAGGTTTTTAAAAATAGGGAAGCAAATCTATTTTGCATAATTCTGAGACACCACTACAGGGAGATTGTAGATTGTTTTGATCTCTCTTCTGGACCTTAAAATACAGGAATATTCTCCCTTCCAAATCCTACTGCATAATGAACCAGTTACAGAATTAGGTGGAGTTATTTAGATCATAATCTAAATTTTAGAGCTGAAAAGTAGATTCTGAGGTTCCATAAAAATTTAAATTTTAAATCTGAGGAAAAAAGGGTGGTTTCAAGACATCACTCAGTTTTTAGCTCCCTTCTCTGCAAGCTTCACAACTCTGTTACAGATAATTTTTATTGGAGCAGTTGCTAAAAGTATTTTCACTTTTTAGTTAAATCATAGGTATCCAAAACAAATTTGATGTCTTAATTCAAATGAAAATGTAACAACATAAGCTTAACACAATCTGTGCAATCTTTCAAACAGAACATTGCTAGAAATGATCAGCTGCAAAAGATCCTTTCTTCCCTATGCATTCATGTTTCTACTAGAACTCACCTCTTGGGAAAGTTGCAGCACTTCTCACTTCCATTTGATTGATACTTTTAGCTATTATCTGGTACCAAAAATGTCTGCACATTTGAAGCTATTTTTAGTCCTTAATTCAGCTCATGTCTTTATAAAGTACAGTGATTAAAACTTTTTTTTCTGAACTGGAGAATTTGAGACATTTAGTTATGATCTCCAGTCTTAGGTTTAAAATTGCAGCTGAAAATGTAATATATATAATATTTCATTTTTTTCTTGAAAAATAAAAGTTTAAATAATAGATATCTTTCTGTATTTTGAGTACATAGTAAGACATGGAATTTACAAGGTGTACATAAGTATTTCTAGAAACAGGAATAGAAGTAACTTTTCAAATGGAGGTCATGGAATCCTAGATTGGGTAAGATTGGAAGGGACTACAGTGGGTCATCTGGTTCAAGTCCTAGTATTAATATAGAGATGTTTAAGCATCAAATATATATGGATGCAAAGTCATTTTAAAAACAAAGAACTCATTATATGGTCTTAGTAATGTACAAAACTTCTAATCAGTGATACCTAAATGAGTAGCATCTGAAAATAATTTTGTATCCTTGTCTTCTAGGAGCACATTATTATATTTGCATAGTTATGGAAATGGCACTTGCAAATTGATTACTCATTTTAAGAAAATGAACAATATGATAGTACCATATTGGAATAATAAATCTAGGAATGCATAAATCAAGAATATGCATGAATTTTCAAGGATTTACATTAACTGCTCATCTTCCTACTTAGATTTCAGTCATAAAGGCATGTTCACAAGTGGTTCAAGTCAATAGCATCCACCCGTGACCCTATAAATAATGTTGCTCGAACTTTAGAGATATTCCAATGGTAACTTGAAACAAGTTTTTAAGGTAAGATCTATTTAACTAAAATGGTCACCTTTACTTAGCAAGCATTACAGAGTTTGTATTTTCCTATGCACTCTCCCTCAGTGCTGACTAGTGCTGGTGGGAATTCCCACCCCCTGTGGGCTGATGTGTAGGTGCAGCGTGTTTCTCAGGCCGTGGTAGCTGACTGGGTGCTGCTATAGTGCAATCACACTGAACACAGCAGAGAACTAAGACAAGACTCAGGATGTGTTAGAGCTTTAAAAGCTCTTGCAGAGATGGATCCTGCTCTCTCCAATGTCATAACTATCCCTGCTTACGCCTTTCAAATATTTAGATTCCTTGCTCTGAATTTCTCACTCTGAAATACTCTTAATAAGATTTCCTTCTGAAAGTATTACAGCTTTCTTACAGTGTTTATACCCTAAAATTTTCAATGTATATTCTAATATTTAAGATCAGCTTTAGAAGTTACATCTGGAAATACAATATACAATGCATAAATGAAATATCTACACAGAGGTGAGCATAAGAATATATGCTTAATAATGTTAAAGAAACTCCTTCAAATTAAAGTTTTATCTAACTGAACAGATTTAGGGCTAATGGCATTTCATTTTCATGGCTTCACTTCAAGAGTATCAGGTGTATTACACTACATTCCTGATGGAGTGTATTTTCCATTCAACTTGCAATTTGCACAGCACAGGGTAGCTTTTGATTGAAAACTGCGTGAAGGCATTCAAGAAAATAATTTGTCAAGTCAAATATCAAAAATAACATTTTGTGTCCCAAAAATGAAGAAAGGCATAGCACTAGCAATCTGCTGTAGCAGAACCTTGCTGAAGGTAGCAATTCATACTACAGTGAAATTAAGAATGTATTTCTAAATTGTGTTAATTCTAAATGTATGTATGTTTATATGATATCACTATAAAATTACAGAAAAAAACAAAGAGTTTAGAATTTATGTTTCTTAATTAAAAACCTTTTTGAGGAAAAAAATTTTTAATGAGCTAATAAGTATATGACAGTTATAAATATGTATATGATAGTTATAATAAGATCAGTTCTTTCCCAAATAAAACTTCCATCATCTCTTTAGAAATAATTTAATGTTAAATAAGCTCACATTTCACATATGTCACATTAGAAAGTTAAGATTGTAGCTTATAAGGAGACAACACATTTTCTCAGTATTATGAATTTTTATATTTATATCTCTAATTTCTCTTTTATGTTTTGAAATATTTTTGTTACTTCACCTCTGAAATTATTAGCCTTAAAAGAAAGAAAATTAAACATTCAGGACCTTTTAACTCTTTTGCCATAAAAAGGGGGGATAAAGGCATGAAAACCCAAATAAGGTCTGTGGGTTTTGCATAATCACGTAGGTACCTATAGGAAAAAATATTGGAATATCCTGAGCCTGTGTAATTATATTGGTGTACTTGTGAAGAGATCACCTTACAAGACATCCATCCAACACAAGAGATATAAATACTAGTACAAAGAAACCAGTTCCATTCTAATTCAGCTCTGCCCCGGCAGAATTCAGTTTTCAGAGAGTAATATAAGATTTCTTCCTCAGTAACAAACTCATAATTGTGGAGGAACAAAGACTCATGGTGCATACCCAGAAGGGTCAGAAGCAAACAGCCTGAACGGGTTCTCAAAATATTTATTTCATCTGCCTATGTCAAGTCAATGCCTCCACTAAATGGAACTTCAAGTAAATCCCACTTTAGTTGCTGGAGTGAAGTCAGACATTCTGTATGAAAAGTATTTAATTTCTAAACATTACTGATGCTTTCCTGAGTAAGTGGCAGAACAGAACATCTTCCTACAATATGCTCTATTGTTTGTGTAAATCAATTTTGGTATAAGAGCCAAGGGAACTATTTTCAGTGAATTATTTATTCAGCTAATTCAGCTCCTTTTTGTTCATGAACAGGCTTATTTTTGTAAATCTGCTTCACTTAGGCATTTATGCAGCTTCATTACAATAGTATCAGAGCAACTCCTAGTCTTTTAATATACATTTAGTGTCATAACACACTGGTCTACAAAGCACTATGTTTGAAATACCTTAATACATTACCATTATTACTAGTATGTAGTATCCAGAGTGGTGGACAACAATCCCTGGGCCATTCATAGTCTCTCCTTGCATCATACTAACTAGACGCTAAATTCAGATACCCAGATGTAGGAGTATATATCCATCTAGATGGCCCAAGTTATTCTGCCCAGCCTCTAGCAGCCACTCCACAAGAGTGCAGCTTTTTTCATGCAACATCTGAACATGACTTAAGTGGTTCAAATGGTCACAAGCACCTGTGATCTCATCTGCATTGACTGTAATGGGAGTTCAACACCCTGGTTACAGACAGCCTCTAAAGGGAGATGTGGCATCTTAATCGTAACTCCTCTGTCCTAATTAGGTTTGGGGCACATTTCCACACACACATGGCTAGCCAGTTACTGACCTTAGTGAAGTGTTTCCTTATACTTGCATGTTTAATAAACTGCTGTTTTTATTGTCTAAAAATTAAGCCATTAAGGGAGTCTAAAAAGAGGAACATCTAAAATCAAACTTTTAAGCTGCAACTGTGTTATCTCCTACTCATGCTGAGAAACTGGTTACCTAAATCACACTATTTCCATTTAAACCAGGCTAGGATGGACATCTTACACAAATGAAATAAAGGCTTACTCTATTTTCCTTCTTTCCAAATTGTTTAAAATATTTTTAGACTGCTGAAGACATTTTCAAATTTTGTATGGCTGTAATACATTTGAAATATCAATGTCTGATTTTTTTATCCAATTAAGGGAATTAGTAAATAAGTAAAAAACAATAATTTTTGAATGCTTTGCCAAGTCTAAAGTTGGATTTCTTTCCAGATCTGTTTTTAGTCACCCATGCCTGAGTGCTAGTATTCATAAAATATCATTGGTAAAATTACAGTAGTTGACAGAGTGAAATAAATCCAGGAGTTTGGGCACATTACAAGACACAGAAAAGGATTTGTGAAAGTGTAAAATTTTAGGAGGGCAAGTCCCATTAAAATCCTTGATAAATTTCTTTCTAAATCCTTCTGAGTTTTTCCTGATTTTCTACCCAATATTGCCATCAATAGATTCAAATTTCTATTCACAACCTGTGCAAGAGGGCAAAATAATAAAATCAAGAAATAAATTTGAAGACTGTGAATTCATGGTAGAAAATGCCATGCTAATGAAACATCATGAAGGAAAACAGAACCTGAAGGTGTAATAATGAATAACAGTCATAGACAAAATAAAATAATTTATCTGCAAGAATCCTGAACAAAGCGTAAGCTCACTTACATTTTCTGTGTGTTTCCATGGAGTTTATGCTTCACTCAATCTATAATTTTGTGCCATGCAATTAGGAATGATCTGTCCTTTATGGCTTATTTTAGATGTGATGTCCTTGCCTTGGAGATAAATGAAATGCCCCACTATTTGCAGGACTTTAAGAAGATACAAGGTACACTCACTGCATCCTGCAGACCAGAGGTCTTCAAAACTCACCTCGAAAAAAAAGGAAGAAATAGTTTGGGAAAAAAGCTTTCAAGAAGAGCTGAGAAGAGTGTCCTGGTCTAAAATGGGCTCAGCTTAACTCCACTTCAAAATACATGTTCTTAAATTGTTCACAAAGAAACCACTCCAGAAAAAGAGTCTTTATTTGCTTTATTTGTAGTTGACTAGTGGATTCTGTTGTGAATAGCTGAGGGTTAATACTGTGCATCTTTTAAGATTGTTACCAGTGAAAAGAAAATAAGGACATTACTAGGAGATAAAATAGTAGGGAAATGAAATATCTTTTGTACAAAGATTCCATTGACAACCATTAGTATTATTATCCATGCAAACCAGGAAATGACTATCATTTTAGATACTATTTGACAGCTCTGATTTATTCCTGGAGAGCTCAACTATATTCTCACCAATTAACATAGCAGATCCATAACCAGCCTTAGACACGCCACATCTATTCACAGGGAATTATCTATAAGCCATTTATTCCACGTCTGTCCATTCAAAGTAGCTGTATTTTCTGCAAAATTACAGCCTCTCAACATTATTCTAAGACCAGTTACCAAATACTAAAGCTATTCTCCCCTGCTGAAAAACTTGTAGAAAAGAGAAAAATATCATTTATTTAGCAAATGTACATTTCATGGGCTGCAAACATATTTTCTGTACAGTAAATAGTCTTAGATCTCTTAAGGAAAGCTATTTTCCTTCTCTCTTTCTCCTTCCCTCCCTGCCTCTTTCTTCTCCCTCCATCTCTCTCTCTCTCTCTCCTCCCTCTAGCCCCCACAACACACACACACCCACCCCAAGAGCAGCACCAAAGTAATTTATGGACATGAACAGAAAAATCTGAACTACTGCAATTACCAATACTGATTTGTATTTGTAGCATGTCACCCAAAAAAAGTCTACAATACTTTAAAAGCCCTTTTTCTATATTAATGAATTATCTCACCTAAAAAGACCTGCTGTGAGATGGTTCTTGGCAGGCATATACCAGGATTCAGTGATATTGTTCAACTCTTTTCAGACTGAAATTGGAGAACATGATAGAGAACATGATAGAACATCTGCTTGAAACCTTAGGTAGACAGATTTTATAGACCTTCATTGTCATCTGGAAAAGTCATTTATAGGATTGTAAGATATTCAGTGCCCATGGTCTTTGGCTGTTGCATCATAACTCCAAAGCACCTTCAGCAATGGTCCAGTATATCTCTGTTCCTTAAAACTCCCTACAGAGCAAATGATGATACCCTACATTGTCCCCCACGTAGCAAACTTTTCCTGAAAATTCATTTAGAACTGTTTAGCAAAGTTGGACAAAACTGTAGTTCCTCTGGGCTCCTTTGTGTTCATGGAGATGAGCCTTTCTTTTTTAATCACATAGCATAGCATACAGGAATAGGATAATTCCTCTTGGCTGATATAAGGAGCTTTGTTAGAACAAAGCTTTTAGTTTTTAGTTTCTTTTACTTTTCACTTACTGTTATTTTTAAGTAAATCCAAATGTCATTTTGAAACACAGTCTGCACACAGTGGTTCTTTGACACGGGAAACCTAAAGGAGTCCAGGCTAATTTGCATATTTAAAGCCCTGTGGACCCAAAACTAAGTAACAACTCTTTATAGAAAGAGAAAGGCAGGGCTAGCAGTGCTCTTTCGTAGGTACTTATAATGCCTTCTGAATTGTTTGGTTCTTCCTACATACCAGAGTTATTACACTGTCATTACAAGCACAATACAGCCCCATTTCTGTCTCACACATTATTATCACATTATAATCACTATACATGCGCCTATAGATGCTATATTTTGATGTTATATTTTGGTGCAAAGTAGCCATTTGACTCCCTTCATACTCAAACAACTAATATTCTTGCTCTGATACACTTGGAATTGTGTCCAGTGTGTGTGCTGAAGTAGGACTTGTACTCACATTATCAACAGAGAGTAAAAAGTTATTTACCTGTGTGCATCTAAATGCCATCAGCATGCAACTTCCAAAGTGTGTAAAGGAAGGTGTAGAACAAAAACACAACCCTCAGTCCTTTCATATCTTCACAGATGATGGTAGCATACCTGACTACAGCAGAAAAAAAGGACAGAAGTTTGTTGAACCCATATAGACCAATGATCTTAAAGAGCTGTTTATAAAAAAAGCAAACAAATTCTCTTTGCTCTTCAAGTGCTTGCTTTTGTGTGTTTTTTTTCTAGTTACTAAAAATGCACTTCCTAAAAGACTGCAGGCATGGGCTCACAGTCTAATTGGGAAAGGAATGCATTCATTCTAAATCAAGCATCCAAGCAAGCTGTCCTAAAACCTTCTTCATATTTAATAAATGTCCCTATGAGACAGGTGTCTGTTGTTTGGGGGTTTTCTTAATCCTTTTTTTTAAAGGTAAATCAAAAATGTCTGTTTTAACTTCCTTTCTATTTAAAAATGCTCATTTAGGAAACTTTATACATCAGCTCATTGTGGTCCCATGAAATGAGCAAGGTCTGGACAGGTGTCTTTGCTTTGAACCTGATCTGTGTGCAGCCACAAAATCCCTTCCAAACTTATTTTAATTCACAAATGACAAAATGTGTAACCGTTCACCCTTTCATCACCATCATACCTGATCACAAATTATCAATTCACTTTAAAAATTATCTTAAAATATAATCATATCCTGACTTCAGTTGCTAATAAAATCCGTATTAAAAGATTTAGAGCACTTACAAAATTTCAGCTTGCAGGGTAACACCAGCAAGCTGGTGTTATAGGAACCAAGCTGGTACTATAGGAACTTACAGTGTTTAAGATTGCATCAGAGCACATTAATTGAGCTCTACAGCACTTTTACCCAGTTATTAAAACACATAATAAATCCATTAGGAAAATACTGCATCTTCTTGACAAAATCATAAACATCAATTATACAACTCTCTATTATAAAAATGGCAAAAGATTATTAAACAAAATTGTTTAGTGAAAAGAAATTGAACCTCTGTGTTGAAGTCATTATTCCTTCAAGTCAAACTCTAGAGCAGACAAAATAATTGCAAGCTTGTTTTTAACAGTCTCAGCAAAGTGTCAAAGTGGAACAACCTCAGCAACCCTTTTAAAAGTAAAATCTTATATATAACACTAGTAAAAGCTAATATTCTCGAATTATCAAAGATTGCTAACTTAACCCATAAAAAGACTCCTGACTAAGTGCATACAAATGCCACTCTAAAGAGGAAGGGACTGCAGATTATCATGTGAGTAGCTCTGTTGTCTTAAATGGGACTATTACAGGGTTCAGAATTATTTAAGAAAATCTAAATATGTTGTATCTAAATTTTCATGGGATTTTAAACAGAAATTAATAATAAATCACAAAGGTTTTACCAGGATTGAGGTTTGTTTCTAATTCATTGATTCTCTTAAGAGTCTTAAAACTGCCTCCTAGTGAATTCAGGTGATCTTAATAGGTATTGCTGAGAGGTGAAAAACACTCAGCTGTCTAAAATAGATTTCCCACTGCACTCCCACTTCTTTGGTGAATAGTAACGTACAGAGCAACCTTCTGTTTGCTTACTTACCTCTCCTGCTTTATGAGTTGGGATCAATGCAGGGAAGAGGACTGATACAACAACAGGCATGATCCACTAGTAATCCTCAATCACAATGGAAACTGCACATATTGTTAAGCCTTGGAGCATCCCCGTGTGTAGTCCAGGGCAGCATTCCTCAAAGCAGATGGCTGCCTCGGTTCTTGCAGCCACTGTCAGGATTTCAAAGGTGGCAGCAAAATGAAAAGTACATACAGCTATGTGGAGACACTTCCACAGAAACTCAGTGAGAAGTGAAGAATTTAAAATCTGCATTCCCCTATTGTGTATTTGTACAAACCTCCACTCATAGTTATCCTTGGAGAAATGATCCTATGAATGAATATGGTGAAAGAGTCTGTGCAAAAAAAAAAAAGAAAAAAAAAAGAATAAAGAATTAAAAAAATTGTAAACCTTTCTTTACCAGTCAGAGCATCCAAATCTGAGGCTAAATCAAAGATGTAATGATCTGAAAAGCATGAATGGAACAGCAGCTGATAGCTTTTCTGATTCCAACAAGTGGAGCATAGGCAATGCTCTATACAGAGTGCTGCTCCAAATCACATAGGCAATGCTCCATGAAATCCACCAAACTGAGGTTTCATACCTTCAGGTGATATGTTAGAACCATCATACATAGTATATAACTCAATCCTCCTGGGTAAAGTGTAAAAATACAAACTCTACTCTCCAGAAAAGCTATTAGAAAGGCTTGTTTAAACTTCTATCTAAATTCTGATCCAGAGCTCCCTTAGCATTGAATGTATGGATGTTAGATACACATGTGGTTTAGTGAAAAGCAAACCTGTTATTATTTATTGCACCAAGAGACATGCATTAAAGGATATATCTTTTTCCACATGGAACACAGTTACATTTTGGAACTCTTTGTCACAAGATGTCTGAAAACACAAGGGGACTCCTCATTATTGAAAAAATCTAGAGCAGACAGCGCTATCAGCTGTTTTTAAGTTCAGAGTTTCAGAGGCAGCCCTTGGTCCAAGAAGAACCTACACTGCCTCTGGACCAGAGTCAGTCCCTTGGCTACTTCTTTTGTACTTGTACAAACATTGCTGAGTATTAAACCCTGGGAAATATTTCTATAAAATTCAAGCAGATTTTTAAAACTACTCTGGTGTCATGTACATTTACTTATGAAAGTGCTTCTGGAACTGTAAGTAAGGAAAATTACCAAAAATACAAAAGAAAAAATTGTAAAAAAAACTCAAACAACATTTTGTAACAATCACAGGTGCATAAGAGAATATAGAAAGGTGGTGTGATGATGACTTTTCATTACTGTAATACCATAGTATCTCCAATGAAATTGTCTTACGAAAATGGATTAAAGAGAGTTTCGTAAACCAATTCTGAAGCCAAATGTCATTACCTGGGGGCGGAGGGGAGGAAGAGATTGATTGATTGATTTAGGTATTTAAACTGTAAGTTTAAAGTAAACAGCAATTATCATCCTTTTTGAGCATTGTGAAGTTTCTTCTGTAAAGTTCTTTTCCTTTACATTTCTCCAAGACTTCACATAAACCTAGAGAAAAGTGAAAGGTTCAATTTCAAAAGATTGGTGTGATAAAGATTTGGTGTTCAGACAGGGGACAAAATTTTACGGAAGAGGAAGAATTTCAGATAATTTAAATTATTTCAGTGAAAGAGTTCTTCCTTAAAACAATTGTCTTCATAAATGATAAAATTCTGTAATGTTTAACATAATCTTTGAATATGCAACAAAACATTAAGAACACCTGAGCCAAGAAGTCTACAGCAAATGTATCATTGACTCACAGATTTATTAAAATTGGTTATAATATCAAGATAAATAGAAAATTAAAATTGAAAGAGAAGTCCAGCAGTAGCCTAGTCCTTGACTTAGCAAGATTGCTTAAACACCCTGCCACGTCCCAAATGCAGAAGTGTTCCAAGAACTATGACAGTTCATCACTTTTCCACTTCAATACTTCACAGGGCAGTGTGAAAGTATGAGTAGTATGAGCATTTTTGTAAGCCAAGAATGGCAGAACAATTTAGTTCCTCACAGCAGTCTGGAAACTGTTTTAGAAAAAAAAATTCCATGAAATGCTTATTTGATCAAATTCTCTATTTATTTTTGCAATATTCATTATCCATTGTGCCACAATTATACACACTCAGACTACTTTGTTATGACACTATTGACCACTGTGCTTGTAAGATGTAGCAAACAATTTGTTTATTCTCCAACTCATTTTGAGCAAGCTACAGCAATTCAGTGTTATAAATCATGCTGTAATGTTCTGAATGTATAAAGCCCATGTACTTCAGAAGACAGCTTATACTTTACCTAAGTTACACTTGATTGATTCAGTAATTATAAAAAGAAAATATCCATCACATCAGTGATCATGTGTTGAACATCAGGTGCATCAGTGCATTTTTTTCTAAGGGAAATATTCCAAAATATGATAGCGGAGATTTCCAGAACTTATATTGAAATACTCTTTTCAATAGGAATAAAGTTAGTTAAATTCTGGGTGAAGGGTAAAGTATGCCTGGTTGTCTCCTTCCACAGATATACAGAGAGCTGCTCTCTGCAAACAGTAGTCATCTGACTGAACCGACAGTTTTGACCGGAACTCAGAAACAAAAAAGGAGAGTTTACGACCTCTGGAAGAAGGGGCAGGCAACCCAGGAGAACTACAAGAATGTTGTGAGGTTATGCAGGGAGAAAATCAAAAGGGCCAAAGTCCAGCTAGAACTTAATCTGGCCATGCCATAAAAGATAATAAGAATGTTTCTGTACAGACATCAGCAACAAAAGGAGGGCTGATGAGAATCTCCATCCTTTATTGGATACAGGAAAAAACATAATGACAAAGGATGAAGAAAAGGCTGAGGTACTTAATGCCATCTTTGCTCAGTCTTTACAACCACTTGTTCTGGGGGAACCCAGCCCCCTGAGCTGAAAGACAGCAATGGGAAGCAGACTGAAGCCCCCATATTACAAGGGAAAACAAGCAGTGATCTGCTACACCACTCAGACACAGGTCTCTGGGGCTGGAAGGAACCCACCCCAGAATACTGAAGGAGCTGGCAGAAGTGCTTGCCAAGCTACTTTCTATCATTTACCAGCAACCCTATCTAACTGGAGAGATCACAGTTGACTGGAGATTAGAAAATGCGATGCCCATCTAAAAGAGTGGTCTGAAAGGAGGATCCAGGGAGCTACAGACCTGTCAGCCTGAACTCAGCACAGGGGAAAGTCATGGAGCAGATCACCCTGAGTGTGATCAGATACCATATGCAGGCCCAGAGAGTGGTGGTGAATGCAGTTACATTCAGCTGGCAGCCAGTCACTCGTGATGTTCCCCAGGGCTCAGTACTGGGTTCAGTCCTATTTGATATCTTAATGGGTTATCTGGATGAAGGAATCAAGGGAAACTTCAGTCAGTTTGCAAGCAACATCAAGCTGGGCAGGAGTGTTTATGCGCTGGAGGGCAGGAAGATTTTAAAGAGGGATCTGGACAGGCTGGATCAATGGGCCAAGGCCAATTTTATAAGGTTTAACAAGGCCAAGTGCTGCATCCTGCACATCATTCACAGCAACCCCATGCAGTGCTTCAGGCTGGAAGAAGAGTGGCTGGAAAGTTTCCCAGTGAAAAAGTACCTGGGCATGCTGGTTGACAGCTGGCTGAACATGAGCCAACAGTGTGCCCAGGTGGCCAAGGTGGCCAATGGAATCCTGGCTTGTATCAGAAATAGTGTGGCCAGCAGGGCCAGGGCAATGATCATCCCCCTCTACTCAGCAATGTTGAGGCCATGCTTCAAATCCTGTTTTTAGTTTTGGGCCACCCACTACAATAAAGACACTGAGGTGCTGGAGTGGGTCCAAAGAAGAGCAAAGGACCTGGTGAAGGGTCTGGAGCACAAGACTGATGAGGAACAGCTGAGGAAGCTGGGGTTGTTTAGCCTGGAGAAAAGGAGGCTGAGGGGACACCTTATCACTCTCTACAACTACCTGAAAGGAGGTTGTGGTGAGATGGAGATGGCCTTTTCTTCCAAGAAACAAGTGATAGGACAAGAGAAAATGGCCTCAAGTTGCACCAGGAGAGGTTTAGCTTGGATACTCAGAAAAATTTCTTCACTGAAATGGAGTACTGGAACAGGCTGCCCAGAGAAATAGTTGATCACCATCCCTGGAAGTATTTAAAAGACATGTGGATGTGTTGCTTAGGGCCATGGGTTAGTGGTGGACTTGGCAGTGCTGGGTTAATGGTTGGACTAGATGATCTTAAAGGTCTTCTGCAACCTAAACAATTCTACGATTCTAAAAGGTTGCACTCATCAAAATGCACTCATCAAAAAAGAAGACAGTCCATCAGAACTGTTGTTTTAAACTATTTAAATTAGCCTAGCCCTTTTTTTTTTCTGGGAAAAAATGAGTGCTCATATAAGCAGTGTGCAGGCAGATTTAAAAGGGCAATCATCTTTGACAGCAAAACAAGGAGCTGAGGGCAGTAACCTTTACCACCAGCAAAGCCAGGTGGTTTGTCCATGCCACAAGCCTACAGAAACCTCTAGTGCTCCAGGAATGCCGACCTTCAATGAGGACAAATTTTGAGCAGTCAGGAGAAAAAAAACAAATACCGCCACTGCTACTGACAAGAAGTAGACATAATTCATCCTAGCATCAAAAAGGCAGATGGTTCATCTAACAAGAAAAATCAATAGTATTTGTCATACTTAATGCTGACATTTTTTAAACTTCTCTGTATTTACAGGGCAAAGGCCAGCCAAGCTATGCATATTTCATCTGCTGGAAGAAATTCTGACCTTACCAGATTGCCCTTTTTCAACCTTGACCTTTTAAGACTACAGTGAAGAAGTAATCATCATTAAAGTGGGAGTAGATATTCACATAAACCATAACATAGTTTTAGTCCAATTTGTTACTTAATTCTTCTGTTTAGGAGTACTATGCTTTTGGCTCAGATTCCAACACCTAAAAAACAAGTTCATGTTTGCTTGATTTTTTTCGGAATTTGCCTACTTGTCAACCTAGATTGTATGTCTTCAGAAGATCAAGGTTATTTCTGGAAAGTGGGATCATTCCCTAATATTTACCCTGGCCACATCAGGTCTGAAAGTTCCAGCTGAGGGAGGGGTATGGAGCACTGGAGATTCTCAGGAAGAACATGCTGACCTGAGGTGATACATCATGAACAAGGCAAGGTAATTTTCTTTTGAGAATAAATTTTTCAGTGGTTGTAACAGGGCATGTCAACAAAAGTAGTTATGTATCTCTCCTTTGCCAAATGAATTACAACTTTGTTTTGGTGCAAGTTATCATAAGATAATAATCTCCATCAGCTGCTAGAAGACTTAGTCCTTTCGCTTCACTTCCTAGTTCTTCATTTTTTATTTGCAATACACGAGCTACGGATTTCCTCATTCCATTTTGCCTCTATTCTTGCAATCACTTCTGTCTCATTCAACAAATCACTTCTGCTTTCCTTAATTTTCCTTTGAGTTGCTTTCCCCACTAATTTCGCTCAGCTGCTGACCACTTAATCCCCCATCCCCCTTAATGTGTTCCAAATAAAAGGGGGTGAAAACCAAAATAAAGTCTTCAGTTTGCCTCTTCTTTTGTTTATAATGCATTCCTATGACCTATTGGAAATTCTGGACTTCATTTCACATATATGCAGCACAAAACAAAGTTTTGTGATAGTTGTTGCCATGTGATTTTTTTTGGTGTCTGGGGACTGATTCTATTAAATATATCCACAACACTGTTTATTCACATTAACCTTGGAGTGATAAGAAACTCTCAGCATCCAAAGGCTCAAGTACTGAAATTACAGGAGCAAAGGAGAAGGCAAAACCAAAATACTAAAATCAATAACTTTGATTGTCTTTTCAACTAAAGCTCACTCAAAATCTTTATTTGCTGAGAAAGTCTCATCTGCTGTATAAATCCTGACATGAAGGAGGAGTATGACTTAAACTGTTGTTGACTTTTACATAATCATAGTTACTGAACTACAGATTTCAGTAAAGAGACATCCATAGAAAATGAGCTGCTTTATTACCAAATGCTTACTGAAGGTCATACTCAGTAAGAGATTTAGCATGTTTACCTTAAGTATCCTATTAAGATTAACTTACTAATTCACATTTTGACAATTTAAAAAGAGTAAACACAATATAGTAAACACCTGACTATATTGTGATAGTCAGGTAGCAGAAAGATTTTTAAATGCTTTTCAACAGTGAACACAATACCTATTTGTACCAGTGTAAGTTCTTTTGTCATACTGATCGGGGTCACAATAGATCCAAATTTCCTTCAGTTTTGGGCTTTTTTTTTTCTATGTGGCATGTTCTGAAAAAATTAATTCATAAAATTTATTTTCTAAAAATCATCATCAAATTTATGAAGGTGATTATTCCTGTAATAATTACTGGGGAAAATAACCTAATTGATCATGACTTAAGGTCAGTTATAATACATTCCCCTTGTGAACCAATGCATTAATCTTATTCTTTATTTTGCTTATTTGTCATGAGAAGGCTGTATAAGAATGAGATAATGACCATGAAAATTTCAGGTATCAGTTTATTTACAATTATTTCATTATTACAAACAAGGACACTCAGAAGTTAATAACTTTGTAGCCAATGTAAGCTAGTAAAGCAATGCTTAGACTACTCCAGAATGCATATCATAAGACATGAGTCTACCTTTCGTCGATTCTGTTTTACTGTGTTTTAGAGCACGGAGCAATAATAAAATGCATTAAGCATGATTCATTTTAATAAATCTCAAAATTACGAAGAAGAAAAATAACAAAGACTTATGATAGCTAATACAAATTTCAATCTATACACTTCATTTTAAACAATATTCTAAGCTGTTAACTAAGGGTAAAAAGGTGTTTCAGTAACAAGAACTCCTCTCTGAAAAGGACGAAGGCAAATAAAGACTGATGCTATGTGAAATACACAGGTCAAACTGACACAAAGGTACATTCAATTCACTTAAAATGACAATGAAAACTGATAAAGGGCATAAAGCATACTTGTTTATACACATTCCTAAGCTTTCTCAATGTTTAGTTAAATATCAAAAAAAAATCAAAAATATTTGCTTTAATAAGATTAATTTATTGATATCAAGAGTGGAACTTTTGGATAGAACTCTAACTTAATGCTTTTTAAAAGGTTTGAAAGAAACTGATCCCTCTGGAGAGTGCTTTGCACCTTCCTAGTTTGGATGTCTAAGCCCAGTAGGATGAATTACGCTAGGGAGGTACTAATGTACATCTCCATTGACTACTGAAGGAGACCAAACAACAACCTTTGCTGAGGCGGCTAACTCTCAGAGAACACATTAGTAGAAATTAATGTCTCCCAGCAAAGATTTATCTGCGTTGCATGTGAGGCTGCATTTGAACACAGGAAGACATAACTGCTCCAAGTTTAAGTTTACTAGCATGAGATAGCAGTAATGAAAATTTGCGAGCACAGACTCCAGCAAGAGGAACACTCTTGCTGGTCACTAGCCTACATTCAAGGCAAGGTACCACATGAGCACTCTGCTAATGAGAATAAAATCAGAGCAGAGATATTTACCTGTCATATGATTATACCTCTGTTCCAAAAACTTGCCTGAAGTCTAGAGATGATGTTTTCACCTCAGATTAACATACATACAAAAATTTCTTCACAGATAAAGTGGTAACTCTTTCTACCTCCTAGAAATAGAGAAGTACAACCTATAGGAAATCCTGTATTTTAATATTTAGAGGATAAAAAATTATCAGAATAAACCAACATTACCTAGTAGCTAGGTGGGATAAGCTAGGTGGGGTGTTGAATTAATCTAATGGTCCTATACAATGGAGTGACTGCATCAGTGGAAAAAGGGAGAGCTATGGATGTCACCTACCTGGACATCCATAAGGTCTTTGATACAGTTGCCCACAACATTCTTGAGGCTAAATTCAAGAGATATGGGTTTGACAGATGGACTGTTAGATGGATGAAGAATTGTGTTGGTGGACACATCCAAAGAGCTATAGTCAATGGCTCAATGTTCAAGTGGAAACCAATAACAAGTGGTATTCTTCAATGGTCAACACTGGGACAAATACTATTTATTATCTTCATCAATGACACAGTGGAACTGAGTGTGCAGCCAGCAAGTTTGTAGATGACACCAACTGAGAGCAGTCAATTCAGTTGAGGGAAGGGATGTCATCCTGACAGACACAGGACACATGGACAGGCTTGAGGAGTCAACCCGTGTAAACCTCAGGGTGCTGCAGCTGGATTGGAGTAATCCCCAGTATGAATACAGGCTGGGGGATAAATGGATTGACAGCAGCCCTGAGGAGAAGGACCTGGGGACACTGATGAATGAACAATTGGACATGAGCCAGCAATGCGCACTCACAGCCCAGGAAGCCAACCATATCCTGGGCTGAATCAAAAGAAGTGTGGATGGCAGGTTGGGGGAGATTATTCTTCCCGTCTGTTCTCCTCTCATGAGATTCCACCTGTAGTACTATCTCCAGCTTTGGTGTCCCCAGTACAAGAAAAGCATAGACCTGTTAGAGTGGCTTCAGAGGAGGGACATGAAAATGGTCAGAGGACTGGAACACCTCTGCTATAGTGAAAGAGCTGGTGGTGTTCAGTCTGGAGAATGGAAGGCTCCAGGGAGACTTTACCACAGCCTTTCAATATATTAAGGGGATTTACGAGAAAAACGGACTTTTTACTGGGGCCTGCAGGGACAGGACAAGGGGCAATGTTTTAAACTAACAAAGGGTATGTTTAGACAGAATATAAGGAAGAAATGTTTTACAATGAGGGTAGTGAGACACTGGAACAAGTTGCCCACACAAGTTGTGGAGGTCCCATCCCTGGAAGTATTCAAAACCAGTTTGGATGGGGCTTTGAGCAACCTGGTCTAGTGGAAGCTGTCCCTACCAAGGACTTGGGTTGGACTACATGATTGTTAAAGGTTCCTTCCAACTCAGACCATTCTATGATTCCATGATAAGGGAACTCTGTGAGACATTGTTTGGACTAACCCTATCTCATGATTTAAGCCTAGCTGTAAATTAAGCACCACGCAGCCACTGACTCAATTCCCCATTCTCCCCCTACCACAACCCAATGGAGTGGGGAGGAGAATAAAAGTAAAACTTGTAGGTTGAGATAACAGTTTAATAATTGAAAAAAAAAGTAAAAATACAGTAATAATTGTAAATTATAATAATGATGATAATAAAAAGGGAAAAAAACAAGTGATGCACAGAACAATTGCTCACTACCTGCTGATCGATGCCAGACCACACTTCCCCTGAATGATCCCCCCTTCTGGGTAACTTCCCCCAGTTTATATACTGGGCAGGAAGTTCTGTGGTGTGGAATATCCTCTTGCTCAATTCAGGTCACCTGTCCCAGCTATGCTCCTTCCTAGTTTCTCTGAATCGAAAACATGGTGTTGTAACAGCTACTGAGAAGTTAACTCTCTTCTAGTTGAAAGCAGAACACCCTGCTAGGGATATATAATAACTTTGTTGAAGAATTCTTGCTTATAAATAATGTAAGATATGAAATTACTGAAGTTAATATGTGCAATAGAACAGGGGACGAGAGATCTGTCTATTTAAACTTTGCTCCTGAAACAATACAGCTACAATACACTTACATATTTTGTTGCACTTCAGAAGTAGAAGGGATTATTCAAGTCTGCTGTAATGGTCCTGTACATATCACTGTCATGGGTAAGAAGACAGTAACTAAGAGCTGTCTGGAGGAATCTGCAGCTGGAATATAAACAACATTCTTTGCTATATGTTTTTACTCTATCATCAAGCTAAGAATCATATTTTCCTGCAGCTTGATACAAGTAAATAATCTTGTCTCAAGGAAATGAAGAGCAGACCATTCATATGTATTTCACTTCTATTCTTCCTATTTTAAATCATTCACAGTTACTGCCTGTTGATTTCTTCTTTTAGTAAGAATTTCTTATCTGTCTAATCTCTGACTGGCATGTATGTAGGTCAAATCAATTCCTTTGTTAAGCAAACTAGCTTGAAAAAAATGGAAGGCATATCCCTATTATGTAGCCTAAAGTACAAATAAGCCATTCAAGCAGAAATATTCCCTGAAGAAAGACCGAAAAAGGAAGACACTAATTATGTATGTAGAAAGACTAAAAGCAACAAGAAAATAGAAGAAATTATTGTGAATAATTTTCCTAGAATGAGGTGGAGAAAGGCTAGAAATAAAGTATCATAATTCAGAGCTGTGTGTTGGGATTAGGATTTCTGAATAAAAATAATTGCTATTCCTGTATTCCTACTGCCTCAGCAGAAGGAGAGCTTCATGTGCACTCTTTGTTTGGCAACAGGATTTCACTGAGTGCTGGATCCAGAGTGTGACCATTACCATTTAGGGTGGTATGAAGGGGGGTAGGTTTGGTGGTTGATTTGCTGCTATCCACTGGTTCTAGGCCCTTATATCCACATTGCATATTAACCAAAAAAGAAGTTTACTCCAGTTGATGGTCTTAGATAGACCTCATGCATAGGCAGGGAGCTAAGCACTCTGTAGAGGACCTTACCTCCACACTGCTCTAGCACTCTCTGGGGTGCTCTAGACAATGCCTTGGCACCAGACTTAGTCTCTTTAGAAGAGAAACCAGTGGGTGCTTGAGTATCTATCACAAAACACGAAGCATATACAATAGGAATTGCCAGACAGGCATTTCGCTGGCTTCATTTTCATGCACACCCATTTCTAAACTCAGATCATTTGTTGAATTGCTGTAGGTTAGATTGTTGGTAGGAGGCCTCACTTCACCAACTTCATGTCATTAAGAGATTTCCCAGTAAGAAAAAATTCTGGCAGACAACCCCAACCCAACTGTGAATTTATGATTCTATAAATATGTATTTTTATATAGCTGTGTCCTCACTTTCATCTTGATCACTAATGTACTAGGAGCAGGCGTCCGGGTGTTGGGGCAAAGATTCTACTACAGCTGTGACAGAGACCACAAGGGAGCAGATATTTACTTGTTGCCCACAAAGTGACCACAGTGTAACAGGTATCCACAGTGCAGGCCGTGGAGGACCCCAAAGCAGAGAAGGTGGATATTTGCTGAAGGACTGAAGCCTTTGGAGAGGACCTATGCTAGAACAGGGAAAACTGTGAGAGGGGAGGAGATGCTAAAAGGAGCTGTTAGGGATTGACCACAGCTCCCATACCCCATCCACCCTGTGACACTCGAGGGAGCAAAGAGATCAAGGAATCAGGAACAAAGGAGTGTACTTGATCCTAAGAAAAAATCAGAGGAGAAGGAAGCTGTTTTAATTTCAGGTTTTATTTCTCACCATCCTAATTTATTTTAAACGGCAATAAATGAAATTGCTTTTCCCCAAGTAAAGTCTGTTTTGCTGTGAGTGTAATTGGTAAGTGATTTCCTTGTCTTTATTTCAACCCACAAGCTTTTTTATCCAATTTTCTCCCTCTGTTCTTTTGACAAGGAGGGGAGAAGAGGGGGAATGAGATAGCAACTATGTGGTCATCTGGCAGCTAGCCAAGGTCAAACCACTACAACCAGGCAGTTTCTTAAATTGAAATAATACTTTGAGAAACCCTCTCTCTAATTCAAATTAATACTCAGTCTTACACACTCCCTCATACATGACAATGACCATCTGATTTGATTAGAGGTTCCTATTGTTTCAAATAATTTTTTTCCATAAAGGATGGTAATGGTTTTAAAATTAGCTTAAAACAAAACCAAGAAAAATCATATTTTTTTAAAAGTGTTTTCTAAGGTGTGCATTGACCTTCTTTCTCCTGTCTTTACATATAGTTTAAAACCACAATTTATGCAGTAATTACTTCAAATAGCCTTTAGTAATCCCATAGTTCTAAAACCTTTTTCAGTAACACAGTGACTCTTATTCAATGCCTGATTTCAGAATAACAGTTAGACATTTTAAGACTACAATTCTCACATCCTAGATACATTCAGTTTCCTAAAAAGCACTGCTTTCTCTCAAGATGGAGCTGCTGGAGCAGTGATGGTACTCCAGTTATAAGGAGCAGTCCTTGGAGTAAGACCGGTGACCTACTGCTCCTCTACTATAGGACTTTATTGACAACTGAATTACTCTTTAGCACAAGCACTCACTTTATTCCTCTACTTGTCTTCCTGTCTGGAATCTTACCTTTTTTTTTTTGCAAATACTTTGTTAACTCCAAGAAGCGATGTGGAGGCTGCCAGCTCTGCGAACAGATTGCAGCATGATGTTTTGAGTTGACTCTTAAAAGACAAGGGGAGTAGGTTTGACCTCTTTAGGGCAAAAAGATCAAATATGAGTTCACAATTTCTGCATGGGTATTTTGAGAACAAAGCCATCATATACAGAAGTTGTACCCCACAGGCCATTGGTGACTATGTTATGAACTTGAAAAAACTGAGTTTTGAACTGTATAATTTTTGAAAGAAATCCTCATTCCCCTGATCAGGATTTTTATTCCAAATAACTATACCTATACTTTCTGTATTTCCAGTTCTGGTAAACTGCAATGGAGCAGCTCTTGGTTTTCCAAAAAATGAGGAATTGAAAATAAAGAATTCTCTCTCATAGGCTCCATTTTATGCAAGGTTTATATAAATGTGCGATTCTACTGTTTGTAGACTTATATTACGCCAGTACAAAACTTTAGACTCTTTACAGGTGTTTCAGTGGACATGTTTTTACAGAATTACAGACATACTAAAATGCCAGACACATCAAGTGCTGCAAAAGCTGCTTTGATCTGTACTCTGTTTCACATACCATACCAAAGTGCAAAACCAGCAAAGCCACGGTAATGGCACTTGACACTATGATGCCAAGTGAATTTATAGAAAACAGCAAACCACATAGCAGTGCTGCTACTACAGACTGCTATATATCATTGTGAAAAAATGTCATTAACATCATTCTAAGTTTGAATGTTGTCATTTCATCATGGAATCAAGCAAGTTGCAAAATGAATCTGCCCCTTTTTAAAGACTTCAATTTGATGCCTTTTCTAGATTCTGTTTCAATAATGTTGTCATTTCTAACCTCTGCGTAAGAGAGCAGATGTGTGCTGGGCTGGACCTCAAATACCCCGCGGAGAGAGACCTAAATAGGTATGGGTTTTTGAAAGTTAATTTATTGCTTTTATGTTGCTTCTTGTTGAGGTTTAGGAACTGTATTCCCCAATTTAGTGCTCCCACTGAGACTCTCCAAACCATGTGCCTCTCCCTCGCTCCTGCTTCCCCTCCCCCTGTGGCAGCACACAAAGGAGAATTGGAAGCACAAAAGATAAAGATCACAGGCTGAGATAAGAACAATTTACTGGAAACTTCAATGAGATAAGAAAATTAATGGTAATAGCAACAATAGTAATGACAGAGGGTAAAAGAAACAAACGATTCACATGGAAACCTGCCAACAATAGACTATATCCAACTGCTCCCTCCGCCACACTGCCAACCCGGAAGAGATTCCCTTCCCCTCATCACTGGCAGTGACATGAAGTGGTACAGAACAATTTCCAGGTCCTGGCCATGCCCCCTCCTGGCTACTGCCAAAATTAACACTGTCATGGCTGGAACCAGGACACTTCTAAAGATCAAGAGTTTGAGTGAGCATCTTGACAGATTAACAGATGGACAGGTCCACAGAGTAAACAGTTCCCAGATGAATGTTCCTTGCTTTCCAGTTTACTCCACAGTTATGAAGCAGTATTCATTCACCTAAGTGATAAATATTAAATGCCATACAAATGAATGACAATACAGAATTTTGAGAGCATGTTCAGGCAGTCAAACTGCCTTCAAATACTAACAAAAGTTGATCAAGAGTTTACAGTCAATATGTACAGATTTGGTTTCTGAGTGAAAAATAGGGATAATATTGCTTTGTTGACTACATTGTACATACACATTACATATCAAAAAATCCAATGGTCTTTACTATTTGCATGCATTGAAGTGCCTAATTATTCAGTTGTATTCATCTAGACACTTCTGTATGCCTCTGTAGGCAAAGAGATAAAAACAATGTTTGCTTCAAAGTGCATCTACACTAAAAATACTAAAATCACATTTTCTTTATCACATCAATGACATATAAATTTACTGAAAATACTTTAAATGGAGATATGGAGTTTGAAACAGCTCCAGATTCTCCCAGAATGATATTCACTCTTTAAAAGTTGCATACATCTGAAAATGCACAAATCTCTGCCAGCTGATAGACACACTCTACTTTGCCAGGCCCCATATCATGACTTGTATGAGAGCTTCTTAACCTATATATATTTCAGAATCACAGAATATTCTGAGTTGGAAAGGACCTACAAGGATCACTGCGTCCAACTCTTAAATTAATCGCCTATATAGGGATCAAACCCGTGACCTTGGAGTTAGCACCATGTTCTAACCAACTCAGGGTCCATTTGCATAAGCACTCAAAAATACAGCAAAGTCTCTGCCCCAAAATCTTTGGTATACAAGAAAAATACTGTGACAACGAAGTGTTAATAGCCTTAATTATAGTTAATTGTAGTCAGATGTAACTCAAGCAATTTCTTGAGGAAGCAGTTTAAAATGCTTTCCTTTAGGAACACATATAGATCAAATTAAAATTATTGTGAATTGCTTAGAAAATTAAAATACAAAACCCCCTAAAGATTCAGTTGAATAATAAAAATGATCAATGCATTACTGGCCAATGTATGTGACTCTCTTTCTCATCAGAAGGCAAAGAATAAGCTGATATCTAGGCTACCTGAGGCAAATATGGTCAGTCTTCACGGTCAAATATTAAGTGAAGTGTAAATTCCAAGAAATTGATTAAACTTGCACTAATATTTTTGGTACTGAGGAATACTTTGCAAACTGAATTTCAACATTTCATTTATTTGCATATCCACATTCTTGGTTGGCATTTTGGGGTGAAAGAGGTGATTTAAAACCTAATATAAAAATGATAATAATATTTCAGATTTACAGTAGTATATATTAACCAATGTTTTTCACACAACATGTGGAAAGACTAGGCCAGTGAAGAGAGCACAAGTTGGAAGTTTTACCATGCATGTCTTTAACCTACCAGTAACTCAGTATGTCAATAAAGAACTGTCACAGGACCTCTGGGCCAATTTCTTCTGATGCCTTCACTGAGAGAGACAGTGGGGCAGATGGCTCACAGGTGTTAAAAATCTTATAGGAAAATCATGTATGATCATAAAGCGCTTATATTTATTCTCCTACCTCGTACACAGCACAAGAAGAATTCGGGCAACTCCTCCTTCACTTCTGTAGAATCCTGCAAAGGACAGTAGTAGGGAATTCCTTCATTTCATGCACACACCACACTTCTATGAATCCACACTCAGCTTACAGCTAGACTGCCACAGCAGAATATCCATAGGAGTCTGTAAAGAACTTATTCTCTTTGAGAAAATCTAGTTGTTTCCATACAGCTCCAAGGCAGACACCTTTTCACAACCATAAATTTTACCCTCTCTGCCTCGCCAGAAACTTGGTACTGGGGCAATTAAAATATGAATCTCCTTCAGTGATTTCCTATTGTGGTGCCCTGGGTTGAAACAGTTTATGTTGCTTTGCCAGAAATAATCAAAGGCTTTAGTCTGCTCATGCTCTCTCTCCATTGGAATCTACATGGTTAACCATTCCTTGCCTCAACCAGTTATTCCAACTAGGATATATTCAACTGGGACAACAGGCACTGGAATGTCTCACTCTATGTAGCAACTCCAAATAACTCAATTTCCAACAGCTATTTGTGTCTGCTCTCCAAAACAAGATGCAACTCTAGGCGGGTCTCATAATAACACAGAATATTCAATATTCAGCATGAAGTCTAAAATAAAGGAAAAAGATCAATCAACCAACTACTGCAACTGCAGGACATGACATGTATTTGTTGAATAAATAGATCAAGATTTTAAAATAGATCAAGCTCTTAAAAATAAGGAGGAATGTGGAGGGGGGTCCTGGGAGAGGGAGGTGGCAAGGGAGTAGTTAACTTGCCAACTATTTCTAATTTCTTAATTTTTGTCTGTTCTGAATCCACAGTACTGAAGAGAATTCATAGGTATGGGAGAATCATACTGTTTGGTTCTCCTTGCCCCCCTTCCTATTCATTTTGGTGATAAAATTCAAAAGCTAATAAAATCAGACAGATTATAGCAGCATTGATGAATGGCCATGTCTGGATTTCCTGTCTGGAGACTGGAACAGGCAGTGTCTGAGAAAGAAGACAAGGCAGTCACTGCATAGAGAGAAAAGGAATATCCAGCAGATGGATTATGTCTGGCTGCTCCCATTATTAATACTGATCTGTATCAGGCAGTGATGAATGCATAGAAGCACTCAGAAATACTAATAGTCTCACCCTTTAAGTACTAATTTCTATCCTTCTATTTAACATTAAAAGTGCTCTGTGATCTTGTCATTGATGGAAATGGTTATAATGAAGAGGCAGAGCTCTTGGGAAGAAAGAATATACTAAATTTAATGAAAAATATTAAAATCAGCTAGAGAGGTAGACAAGTCATAAACTACAATCACAGAATATCAGAGAAAACTCTTTCCCCCTGAACAATTTATATTCTTATTAAAATGTATTGTTTAAATCCTAAACCTAAGGATATTTTTAGTTATCAAGGCTATGGAATAAATATATTCTAAGCTATTAAAAATACTAAGGAAGACAGGACATACTAGATAATGTTTAGACAGTAACGTAATCAATTAAACAACATTCATGCTGCACCAGAGTTAAGCTCAGTGTTACAAAATCTCTAAATCTCCATTTTCCTGGATATTTAACTCTTTCAGAAGTCTCTTCTGAGAAATCAAAGAATGTATATGCAGTGGCTGCCAAACAGGTCAAAAAATATCTCACCCTAAACCCTGATAGTGTCTAAATATCCACTAAATCAAACTGGAAACAGCAGCACCCCTCCAACAATCTGGAGGGATCAACCAGTCTGTAGCACCCACCAGTAACACCTATCCAGGATGAAGTAGGGGAAATCATTTGGATTGCAGGGGTTTGGGTTTTGACTCTCAGACTTCACAGTTCTGGTTGACTATTCTGTTGATTATCTTATTTGGAGTGATAGAGGGCAACAGAATAGGCTCTGGCCTAGCTCCACGTTTCCTTGTGAGTTCTGCTGCTTCGTGATACTCAAGTCATTTTCTCTTTTGGCACGAAAAGAAGCAGGGTGACATTTCCTCCTGAAGCACACCAAGATCTGTGCAATAGTGATTAAGGTAGCAGGGCAGGCTTTTAAGATCTGGTTGCTGAAAAAGAGTTGTTAAATGGCACTTCAAGCTTGACTTGGTGGCTAAGGAGAGCAGGCAGAATGTAAGTGGCCACAAATGTAATGTAACTGGTATCTATCAGCCAAGACAGTGACATATATTAAGTAACATTACTGAGTAACATAACTTCATAACATAACTGAGAGTGATAATAAAATTACTTAGTGCCTAGATTTGAGGATTGTAGCCACCAGGTGGCTGAAATCTGCATGTCATGGATCTGCATTGTCATTGCCACACCATCATTTGCATCCACCAAGATCTGCATTAATCAAGAAACTTCTTCTTGGCCAAACTTTCCATTATTCTGAAATAATCCACAGACAGTTGTATAAGGGGGTAAGGGGAAAGGAGAGTTCTTTCATTTGTCCTCTCTCCTCTTTTTTCTGGAAATACAGGTAAGCTTTCGTCTAGGTCACGCAATAAAGAGGACTAGCAGAGGCTCCCACATCTTCCCTGGTTCCTGCCAATGTCAGCAACTCAATGTTGCCTGGATGCTTTCGCTGAGCTTGAGATCCTATCCCTCACCTAAGAGTGTTTATAAACATTGTTGTGGGCTAAGAGAGGACATAAAAATGTGGAGGTAGGTCACCAACTTTATAAACCCTGCTAGCTGAAGCTAGTTTTGTTGCAGTTTGACTCTTCCTGTTAAGAGAAAAAGGTATGGTCTTACAAATCTATATCTCGAATTCAGGATAATCTTCTAGGCTACTTTATTCACAAATAGTCATATGGACTATTTTATTCAAAGCAAATTCCAGCAACTCAAGGATTGTTTTGAACACAGTGTCACAAATTCAGTGTCCCAAGAGCTCCCTAAAAAAGACTACTCCAATCACAAAATACAACTTTTAAACATAAATTTTCACTGAAGTGAGGCTTCATTATCTTGAAATACAAACGACATTTATTTTTTCTTCATTCCATCTGTCATTTGCCACTTTTAACGTCAGATTTCAATCACACTGGAGAAGCTAGGATTTCATACCTAAAAACAAGGAAAAGAAATTAATAGTTTTAGCTATTTCCATTCCTCTGACAGTGATTTTGTGTGTAACGCCAGGAAAATCAGTGTCTGCTCTGTTATTCTCTCATCTCACTGTAAAGTAGTGGTATCAATACACACTTGGTTTTTTCAATGTTTATTTGCAAGTTTACATTACATGAGCATATGCAAAATGCTTTGTCATTTCTGGGAAGAACATCGAAGTCTGTAAATGCCATCTTCATATATATAGATATCCAAATGAATCATTCTTCCCTTTAATTTCTTTTACCACTAAAAATAAGAGGTTTATACTTCTTTTGTTAGCAGAGCTTCACTTTTACATTGAAATCATTATTATTACACACATGAACTCCCAAAAAAACATTCAAGTGTTTTAAGAAAGTTTATCTCCTTTCCTACAATCCACACAAAAGCTTTTCTAATTTTTCAATTTTGAGGGGAAAAAAGAGGATTTTTCATTAAGATTTCAGGATACTCAGAGCTCTTTCCAATTTTCTGAAGAAGGAACATTGTAAGCCTTTTTCTCATTTGAACAGACTTCAGTCGTGAAATATGTTTTATACAATAACAGGAGAAAACTTTGATACTTTTATTAATACTGCTTCAGTAGAAAATATAGTTCAACATAATATTCTGAACAAGTAAAGTTGTTAGTGTCAGAAATTTTTATGAAGCCTTTCCAAAATAATTTATCTGAAAATGTTTTTAAATCTAGACATTCAAAAAAAAAAATCAAAACAAGGCACATTATTAATTCCAAAGGAAAAAAAAAATTTGGGGTTACATCTCTGTTTTAATGTTTTATGGATAGTATCATATCATTGCATGCACAGTTTTTATCTTCTGCATTTCATCCTGATTTTAAAAGCATTATATTTTATGTATCCATAAATTTAGAAGCATAGCATTAGAAAATTTGAGTATGAAATTTTTTGAAGTAAATTGAATAATTTGATAAGGGAGATCATATTTTTCAATACATAGCACAAGTTATTAGTTAATAAAAGTATTTTAAAAACAGCTCTACCAGTGTGGATAGAATTTGTTTTAATAACCTTGAAAAGCCCATGATTTATGATCTCTGTCAAAAGAAATTATGCATTTTTACAGTTCCTATTCAGATCAGCATATTTCTAATCTCATAATGCAGTATGGAAATTAATTGCTTGGATTCCTCCATTTTGCATTTCTATTTGCAAACCAACACATTTCTTTAGGAACATGAAGTTCCATATGTGTCTCTTCATTATGTCAACAGTAAGACAGAACTTTGTTTGTCTAAAGCCCTTTACAGCTGTCTTCTATTTCCAGATGTTTGTACTGTTGGGTATTATATAGTCTCTGAAGAATGAGGTCTCTAAACAGTTATTTCAGGTGTGTATGCCATCAAAAACAACACCTATCCTAAATATTCAGAAAGTTCAAGGCAAAAACTAAATTAATTTCTGCAGGGTTTGACACCTTCAACTGTAAATCAAAATCAAACACTTAAAGGTAGTTCTTATCTGCAGTTTATCCTAATAGATCAATAACATCCTTCTTGTAGCTGAAAACTAAGGTTGAAGTTCCAAGTTTTCTCAAGTCAATATCAAGCCCCCTGACAACTTTACACAGAACTGTGTTTAGCAGAACCCATTAATTCCAGCATTTCAGAGAGGTCCAATATGTGAATGTCTGTAGAGCTAACAAATCTAAAACAGCCACCCACATATACTTATCAAGGAGGATAAGTATATCCTCCTTTATGAAGGTTTTTTGTATTTCATACAAATAGTTCAATTTTAGCAGACATTTGCCTGGACATAAATAGACTCGTGGACTGTTTCTACAACATGGAGTTGCCTATGGCATTAACATTGGCCTACAATTCATTGTACCAAAGGAAGATCTGGAGAGTGTGTTTTTTGTAAATTCCTTCTGCACTATCCAGTTGCTCTCAGCTGTTCATTACTATTTCAGCTGTTCAAATCAGATACAACTCCTGTTTTTTTTGGAGGATCCCAGTGTTTGTATCACTACTATTCCATGGCTCACTGCACCCGAGTGAGGTATGTGACCAGTGGCCATGCTCATTCTTCCACAGAATGTTAAAAGGAACAAGTCCACCACAAGCAAGGAAAGAAAGCAAATATTTTTAAACTGTCATTCTTAAAAATTTCTTTAAAATTTTTTAAGCTGTACTTTTAATTTTCAGACCCCTCCTCACACAAGAATTCTTTGTCCAAGTCTCAAATGCATCTGCAATACTCTTCTCTGAAAGGCAACCACCCGTGCAGTATGTCAGGCACTCTGGTTTGTCTGTGACAAGATTAAAGAGGGGCAGGAATCCAACTGGAATGAAAGCTGAAATCAGTTGGTAGAACTGACTGCTGTGAAAAATTCTGTGGGACCACCCTCAAAAAATGGTAATCACAGCAGAACTTTAGCTAAACACAACAGTTATGCAGGGTGATAATGCTGCTGCCAACCTAACAATGGTAAATCCAATTGTTTCTATGGAACTCTCATTAGGACCTAGGATAATAGAGACAAATGAATGCTTTCAGCACACTTTCACAGAGCACAGAAGATAGTTTAAGCCAGTTCATCAGCCTGAATAATTTGGATCCTCACTGTATTCAGCCCTGTACTTACCATTTTTCTACATGATCTTTTTCATTGTGTCAGCCTTAAAGACATCCTTGTTTCTTTTTTTCTTTTCCAGTAAAGAATTTTCTGACCTTGTTGCTACTCCAATCACTCAATTTCTAAAATCTTCAAAAAATTAAACTCTCCTCCAAACTCAAAAGTTAGTGAAACTTGAGGACATCCTCTGAACTAAGTGTTGATTTTAACTGTTCCAAGAGTAACAGGGGTACCTAAAACAGCAGAAAAGAATTAAACTGAAAACAGGAGGAGGTACCTCAGGGCACCATTTGCAGTTCAAACTCAATCTCTTCACAGTTCTTCTGTGATTAGCAGAAGACATTCACCTTTGGTTACACTGGATTTCCAGCCCTTATCCATCAACGAAAGAGGTGCATTAAACAGCTATGTTACTTTTCTGGTTTTGGTTTTAAAAGTAAGCTCACGGAAGGGAACTATAGTAAATTCAGAGAACCTATATTAGCATGAATTTCAAGATAATTTCATAATCTTCGTAATTTCATCATAACTTCATAAGTGATCCTAAATCAGGAAAAGATAACGCAAGGTTTTGTGAGGATAGTCAAACAGGCCAGATGAGAGTCTCAAAGGAAGTGAGAAATGGTTTGATTTTTGCATCACTATGAGATCCTATCACATCAGTAAAAGGACAAATGCTGGCTCCACAGAGATACAGCATGAACAGAACAGTGAAAACAGCACAGGAAAACACAGAGTTATCAGAAGGTCAATGCAATCAGCAACAGTAAGATAGTGAGATAAAGGTCCCTCTTGCCTTTCATGCACACAATAGGAGAGCTGTGCTTCTGGAGTGTAATAGTCCTTTCCCCACTTCATATCTAGTCATAGGGCTCTTCAGCTTTCTGTGGTTCACTGCAAAGACATGGAGGCCTGAATAATACTCTTGTCCCTAAAGATAAACAATAAAGAGCTGCTAAGTCATAAAAAATATCCTCCATCCATGGCTTGTCACTGAGATACATATGGAAAACTTCTGCTCTCCCAAGGGAACAGTGAAGAGGCAGGAAAGGAGAAGCAGTCCCATGTGGCTAAAGGAGGAGAGAGCACAATGGGGTGAATGAACAACAGACTTCAAAATAAGTGCTGTTCATGAAAAAAAAAGAAAGAAGAGCCTTATATAACGCATATAATGTAGCCATTTCTGAAAAGGGAGTCACTGTAAAAGATTTTAGGTATTTCTTTTCAATCTAGGATTGCTAGTTTTCAATTAGTCAGCATAGTTGAAGCTGTAAAAATGAGCTATATAAAACTTAAAGAATTATACAATCATTATAACAGTTTCCACCCTTCCCTGTCCCTGTCTTGGACAGCTTTGAGGAAATACAATACATGAACATAATCAGCTGCACCTGCAAGTTGTTATATTTCATTTGTGTTACCTCTATTCACTGGGTCCTCGCTTACAAGATAGAATTGGACAGGTTTATTCTATTAGAATTGTATAGCCAATATCAATTTCTAAGTCTTTCCTCTGCTGTAAGCTTTGTCTTGCAAATGCAATCTGCATTAACAGTATTTTGGAGGAAGAAACATCTAAATCAATAAGGTGAACCCAAAACACCTTCAGGTTTTGTGCATTCATTTTTGGCTAAGTAACTGGAGAGCACAGCAGAGCTTTTTTGCATGCCAACCTCTTTTATCTTCAAAAAGATCCACAAATGGATTATTTATAGATGTGACAGCAGCCCTCTAAGTAAAGCATAAAGGGCAGAGATTACAAAAGATTGATTTCCACAGCTCATTACTGCCATAAACCTATAACCCAAGCAGATGCACAGTGGAGAATTCTCTTCCTTAGGTCAGCTGTTTATTTCTGGCACGTGTTTACAAATCTCTGGGGAGGATTAAAAGGATATTCATATAGTAGTTTGAAATGGCCAGTAAAGAAGTCCTGTTGCTGTAGTTTCCTCCAGGGTTTGCCTCCATTTCATGAATCCTGTAGTTAACCCAGAGAAAGATCCATTTCTACCTGCAGTGTAGATCATAGGCATTGTTATCTGTGGAAACACCACCAGAAGCCTTGAATTAAGTGCCTTCTCTACTGAATTCATAAACTTTAGGAAAATCAGCAGAATGAACTTACAGGTGGAGTTCTAGTTACTGCCCAATTCAATTTGGTGAGCAAAACACAGAAGGAGTTTTCTCATTTCCATAAGCAGTGAAAATGTATAACATAAAACACCCTTAAATCTAAAATAGCGTAGGCTTTGACATCATTTCAATTGCTCACATCATATAAATTCTTTTATGAACCTAAGACAGTGAGCTATACAGAGCAGGAACAACAAAATGACAGCCAACAGTGCTGGTCCCTGCTCTAAATATACATGTAGTAGAACACCCTAATGATTATATATATCTGTTCAAGTCCTCATTTTCATCTTGGTGAATCTCTCATCTTTCCTATTTGATAGAGCTATAAATACACTTTTGATAAGAAAAGCATTAACTCTATCAATTTTAATTGATTCAACTTTTCAAACAAGTTCAATTGCTCTCTTTGCCTATTTGTTCCTTAGCAGTCAAGAAAGCAAAGAATAAACAACTGAAAACGAAGCTCCCTGCAGTTTGTAGGGTCATTCTTTTACTAAATCAAAACTAGTATCATTAAGTGCTCAGGCACTTCTGTCAGCTGACAAAAAGATATTTCAATTCTCTTTTTAAACTGAATCCTTAATAGAATGCTTTGTTCTTGCATTTGTTACAGTTTCTTCAGTCTGCTCAGTTCAGACATTGATTCAAGAACTCATAAGGTACCATTTTTCTTCATTGTATCCTAAACATAAGAAGAAATCAATGCATTCAGCTTTCCCTTTCTGAGCAAAAGAAGCAGTGTCTAAGTGATACAAGTAGTCTTCTGTCAGTCTGCTGCTGAACCATCACTCTGTGATGCTACAAACACCTCAAACACAACCCACTCAGCAACATAAGCAATTAAATTGAAAGTTAGTAGATATTCTTCCATCTCCACTTTGAATACAAATCACAGCTTCTAACTTAGCAGCTAGCCACTTGATACACACACACACACAGAGGAAAAGAAAAAAGACCATAATGGCAGCTGCTTTTGTGACCAAAACTCTGCAGCTCACTCACATTTCTATGGAGAGCATCAATCCCGTATGAGCAGGGCTCTTCTACTTCACACAGAAGCCAGTTCTTAGTTATAAGTGTTTTCAGAGCAAAAATATTCAGGATGCTTTACTAAAAATAATTATCTGAGGCCCACTGCATTTTGGCTCATATTTCTTGTGCTCAGACAGTTCCTCATTATTATTTCTTGTCTTCTTAATAAAAAGTTTGTAGACTTTGAGGGGGAGTAGGTACAGGGAAAACAGGAAGGACTTGAGATATCACTCCAATGTGTCCGTATGTGACAGCTGTGAATTTAACTCTCCTCTTAAACTAGCAAGTGGACATTCAACAGTTATGGACATTAAGCTCTTCAAAGTCACTTTCTTAGCCTAAAATTTCATTACAACTGCTACAATTAGGCAACATGCCTTCAGTAGATGTACTTAATATAATGCCTAGATGGCTTTGATCAAAGACTTTATTATTTCCTGTGAATAAATGTATTCAGTATGGAGAGCATTACTATCTTGATTTCCATGGCCATGTGCCTTAATATGTATTAGCTGGGTGAAGTTAGCTCCTGGTTGTTCCTCAAATTTGACAACCAGTTAACATATACTAACATACCAACTTGTGCTTGTGGCCTAGATATTTACAGGCTGGTTGATATTCTTCTTTCCTCCCTGTTTCTCTCTATTCCTTCTGTGTCTGGAGAGATAACTACTAAAGTCACATTGAAAGAATAAAATGAAAAAGGACACTCAGGGCAACAGGTAGCTGGTTCATCTCTAAGAAATAACTGAGCCTGAAAATTCAAGATATCTCTATCAGGAAAAAGCCAACATTTTATAAGAATATTTGGAGAATCTCACATCAATAAATAGTGAGGCACTGTTCCCAAGTTTTACATCAATACTTTCTGCTCTGGTAATCCTTGTAAAGGCAATATTTAAAAATAACATTCTTATTTTGAGAATTCATTTGGACAAATTGAATTGAATTGATAAAAATACATTAGATTGCATTATTGCAGCCACATTTGGAAATTAAAGGCAAACCTATAGTTAATTCCAAACATTCAGACTAATGGAAATCTTTTAAAGATTACTATATGCATAAGAATATGGTAAGTCAAATCACTGAAATAATTTCTCCATGTCAGACTTCCTAAATAAGCTCTTGTACAAACATATAATGAATTTTAATTGCTTACAGAAAATGCCTGAAATCTAACCACAGGTATAACATGTTGTGCCAGCTACTTCAGACCTGCTTTTTTTTTTGTCCCTGGCATATCATTTTGATCACCCTGTTAAGAATAAGTTAATATGCAGAAAGAAAATAATTTTTCTTTTAAATTATTAATTAAAAGATTAACGCATACCTTCAGATCTTCTCTAAGAGCAATGTTCCAATATCTGTACAGCTTTTAATGAGGTGAGTAAGAGAC
>NW_016690246.1:3751895-3869949 GCF_001604755.1 Lepidothrix coronata | reverse complement strand
AAGAGACATCCAAAAACTATTCTTTTCTGTGGTCGTATTTTTAGTGTTAATAAGAAAAATTAGCATCCAGTGAAGTACTACCCTAGGTTGACATATGGAAATACCCTGTTCCAGAAATGCAGAGAAATGACTAGAAATGAGGACTGCTCTGTTGGACGTTTCAAGTGTCCCAGAAAACTCCTTTCCTGAATATTCAAGTCAAGTAAGAGATTGCTATATACTGCTGCCATTCCACACCAATCCCATATTTTACCACAGGCTCATTGTTTCTACAGGAAAAATTAAACAAATCTGCATTTTTTTCAGTTGATTTGATATGTGAAATATCCGTTTTTTTCAAGAGGTATTGGAAAAACCTTCTAGACCAAGAATCCCAGCTCATGGCATGTGTAATTTCATATATCCACCTTCAAAATACCTAAGCAGCTCAATTCTTCCAGACTGGGTATGCCAACTCAAAGGGCAATGCCAAATACGCACTCTTTTTCCTTTTATTTGGGCTTCTCTTTTGAAACATACGCTCATTTCACAACATCCCCAGGGCCATCCAGTTACGGGTTGCCTTTCTAGGCATATCTGTCCATCTCTAAAATATTACTTGGCTTGAACTTACAGATAGAAAAAGGCAAATCAGATGTTAGCCAATAGAGAAAGACATAAATAAGTTTTTATACATATTATGTTACAGTTCTTACACTGTGGTCATGACTGATACCTTTTCTCCTCACTTATCTAAGCCAATTTTTTTTTTTGCATTTTAAAAGAAAAAATTTTAACTATGGCAAAAAACAAAGAAGTCATTAAACCTCTTCTTTTTTCTCTATGAATTACAATTGCAGGAAAAATATAATATCATTTTGAGTCAATCCTCTGTGAAAATTCAGAGTATTAAATAGGCTTGCTTTCAGCATACATCATTTTAAATTGCATAAGCAACAGATGGGAATAATGGGTCATTTTAACCATGCCTCTGTGTGTGGTTTTAAGTGTTTTATTTCTAGTTACAGAACCTCTAAAATTGAGGCTTTATGTAAGGAATTACATAAAATATCAGATAGTTATATTCACCACAGGAAAGAAAGTCAAGAAATAGATATGATAATAGGATGATTTAAAACAGCATGATTTCTTGATTGTATTCTAAATATTAATACCTCTGTGTTTACAGTCTTAGTACATGGAGAGGAAGAGAAAAGTCAGGATGACAGACCACAGCAAGCACTTCCAGTGCCCAGCACCCAGGGACTCAGACCACTATTAATGAGCTGTGGACAGGATCTGATTTGCCCATTCCTGCCATACACGAAGGAAGAGGACTTAATTAATGACAAATTATCACTTATCTGATAATTACTCTGAAAATTACTTCAGTAGTCTTAAGCTGCTCTTACTGTTTTGAAAGGTAAGAACTGTTACATATTGACCAAAAAATCCCAACGAACCAAACAACAACAAAGACCCCATAAAATATTGGTTTTAATCTTATTATGTAGTAGAAAGCCAAAAATAGCAAAACAACAACAAAAATAAAAGCTGTTTTGGCAGATAGGTTTTTGGCTGAACTCAGACTTTTGTTTAGATTCAGCTACAGAGACTGCCCTCTTTGTGTTATGCTGTATGAAATTCTCATTCTGCCATTAAAGCAGTCTGGTGAACTAGTAATTAGAGCTATTAGCCTTAAATGTCCTTTGAATTTTGTACATTCAGTCAGCACCTACCCCAAATTGTGCTTTGATCTTTGATGCAAATGTAAGAAGCATCCTCACATTCTCCCTTGAGGACCATAGTGCTGTCACTTTAACTTTATGGTTGATGCTGCCTGGGGTAAATATGGTATTGCTCTCAGATACAATAAAGGAAGAGACCACACTGTGCTGAGAAAAAGAATTAGATTCACAGTCCCTAAAAACTCTTGAACTTTAAATGTCTTATTGGGTATTTCAAATATTTTATTTTGCACTATATTATAAAAAGAAAATAATTTGAATATTTGTTATTGTCCACAGGTACAGTGCAATGTTTCACTTTGCCACAGAGTCCCTTTGCCTTTAAGAACGGTTCTAAAAGATTCCTTAGAGAACATTTTGTAAGACAACAATTCTAAATTAAAACACAGTTATAATTTATATTGAGTCCTCCTAATCTTTTATGGTCTGACTCCTTATTAGAGTTACTATTAGCAACTCCCTGCAGAGCCTCTTGTAATCAAAATGACAACTCATCATCACCAGTAAACATTGTTTGAAATGTAATACAACACTTCTTTGACAGAGGCAGAGGCAATTTTAAATTTACAGCCTAAGTCTATACTGTCAAAGTAAATGGAAAAACTCATCAAATTCAGAAGGTTTCTGATTAGGACAAGAGTCACGTAAATGAATAAGTAAATGTTTCAAGTGGTAATTTTATACTAATAAAATCAAATCATTCCTTTGTGGATTTGCTGTTCTAGGGTGTGATCCTGTTTTCCAGTGCTGCTGATGCACTCCTTCCAATAAGCCCTTAATGTAAAACACACAGGCAACTCCACGGGCATCTGTTCTCCTCCAGTAACATCTGCATGACTGTCCATACTTAGGTTTCTGCTTGATTTTCTGTGATGTCTCCAGTTGATCACTTCAGTGCTCCTTTCTGCACAGAGGAACTAATATTGCCACTAGTGAGATTGTTCATCCTGACAGCTTAGACTTGCTTGTATCCAAGTGGCCATGGTACACTTTTGTGAAGTGGGATTTCAGAATTCATGATTCTTTAACAAAAATTGTGATTTCAGTCCTAGGTTTTCCACTACTAAGTGCTCTAACCACTGTGTTACTTGATAGTCAATGTTTCTTTACTATAAACCGAACTCATCATCCTCAGTGTGTAACTGATTTGCTTGATAAACCTCTTCTAATGACTTATGCATAGTTTACTCACTTCTCTTACCGTTTCTGAGACACAACAGATAAGTGCGATATTGATTAGTCCAAAGATAGAGTACATTTGATTTTAATACAAATGCATGCAGCTGGCATGGAATTTTCAATTCTTTCTATAAGTAAGGAGCTTGATCACATGCATCTGCAGGAATGTCATTTCCTCCCCAGTGACCTGAAGAAAGTAGTTTTATAGCTCAGAAAAAAATATTAAAGTATGCATTCAAAGAGGAAACAAAATTTTTAAAAAAGCAACAAAGACCACTGTTATGAAATCTGTGGAGGATTTTCTTTTTTCTCCTTTTAAAAGTCAACCTTGGCTGTTAACAATTATCTTGTTCCTTACAGTAAAGGAGCTGCAATAAATGTAATTTTATTTTCCCTGAAGACAGTGCCTTCAGTAATAAGGATGATGATTTTATGTGTTTATATTGGGACAATAATCTCAATTGCAGGAACCACTTTTTTAAAATATACACATTTAATATAAATTACAAAATGACAGTATTATTATATATGCCATTAAAAAAAAGGAATTTACTGAAAAGCATTTATACATTGTGTCTCACAATTACATATTTCTTATACTAACCCTGTTGCCTACATCTTCACATTTTCAAGAGGTGTGAATTTGACAGATCAGATGTCAGTTCAGAAAAAGTACACTAGAACTTGCAAAAGGTTGGATGCCATTCTGGCTACACTGATTAAAGACTGACACATCTTTGAAACATGCCAGTTCAAGACTGAAGATGACAACAAAGGAAAGTATGAAGACATGGAAGTTGTGATTGATGGGTGGTACATTATTCTAAATTAATACTTAAACTGGGAGCTGACATAGTGGAGCAAAACAAAAAATGTATTTTGTCTGATATGCTGCCCCTCACAATAGTATACACTTAAAGTTCAGAGAAAAATGCTATGCCATTTATAACAAACATAAAATATCATGTTAACTGTTTATAAATATCTCCTTTATAACACAAATCACACAAGCAAATGCCATCTTGATTTTCATAGTTGATTGTGTGCTACCATTTACCCTGTCAGACCCAACCTTATGAATCTGACAGCTTGAGTACCTCTGTACCCTCTGCACAGTTATCTGCAACTCAGACGCTGCAGTTTTTTAAGGTCAAGGATGCCAAAACCCAAATACCTCCTTCTCCACTCTTCCATGCACACACCTTTCACTTTACCCCAGTCTCTAACTTCTCTTCTAGCACTGTCTCCATACATTTATTTCCCAACACCCTTTGCCTACATCCTTTTTATTTTTTGTCGCCTATTTTTAATTTTCCTTCTCCAATGTTTTAAGACATCAGGACCAGACTGTGTGTCCCATGCTTGTCAAGCAGTTTCTCATGCAGGGTTGGAGTGAGATGGGAGGACGTACACTGGCAAGGGGACTTCACCTATCAGAGACCAACTGGGCAATCTGACCACTTTTTCACATCACCTACCTTTCATTCCATCTTCAGATCCTTTCCTCAAGGCAAAGAGAATTCTCTTGGATTTCTCTTGGTTCAGCAAGCCACAACTTGTGCAACCCTTCTCTTGGATTTCTAGCTATAGAAGTGCCTCCTAGGATAGATCCACGCTGCATATCAGCAGTTGGCCATGTCTCATACGCAAAAATCAGTACAAATCTCCTTTTAAGCATCTTTATAATTCTGTCATTTCTCCCCTTTACATCCTAACCCACATACACAATGCCTCCAGCCCCTTAGCGTACTTCTATCTGCAATCTCCTGTGGCATTTTAAGTTATGCTCTGTCTCCAGTGGCAGTGTTGGTCTTTCTAAAACAGAATAGGTCTCCCCAAAACAGTCTAAGGTCTCTTAGTAGAGTCTTAAATAGAAGAATCCAAGGCTTTAACTCAGAGAATGTACTAGGGATCATAATCCATACATCTTGTTTCTCATCTGAGAAATGCATTCATTATTTTATATTTTGAGACAAAAAATCAGCATTAGAAGTAGGAATCAGTTTCAAATATTAAAAACCCAGGTTATGAGCTCCAAATTCAGTAGTTTTGAGACTCGAAAAAATTTTATATTCATTTCTCTTGTTAAAGAGTCTTTGTTTCATCTTTTCATTATCAATTCTCTCCCCAGTTTAATATCCCTAAAACTTGCAAAGATAGGAAATACATTTTCTTTGGCCTGCCTGTGCGAATGTTAATCAGAAAGTAATGTTTTGTATGTGTTTTTTCACTAGTAATCACTACATGGTCAGTGCTAAGGCTACATATTTTCAGTGGAAGTACAGAATATTACAGAATGCTAAAAGAACCTGAGTATTCAAATTATTGGAATGCAAAAACTCTGAAAGTCCCAAACACATAAATACTAAAACCAGTTCTCCTGAAAAATGCAAATGGACATGAACATATGATGAAATATACTTCCATAGGTGCAAAATCTGATAGCCAATTTATCTGTTTGGGTAAGATTTGTTTTTATATTCCACTATTATTATCTAAGGTAGGAATTTTATGAGGGGAATAAAAAAGCAACCATTAAGATTCACTTACACTGCAATGAGGTGCCGTGCAGACGCCTCCACTTTTACATGTGATTGTTTGAATACCATCCTAAGTCCTACCACAGTTTTGGCAAGAATTAGTAAGCCATTTATTTCTCTGATGATTATATGTCACTGAATTAAAAAAAATGTGCCAAGTCAAGCCACTACCAAAAATGTAGCTCTGCCCCTTACCTGTCCTAACAGTGTATTTCCTCCTCTTCTTCCACAAGTCCTAGTATCCATGTGCCCACTGAGCCTCCTGATCCAGCTGTGAACTAAGGGTTCTTTTCTGACATGCTATAATTAGTCTTTAGCTAGAACAGCAGTTTGATTCAACTAACCATAGGGTGCCAAAAGGCAATGCCAGTACAAAGGTGGAGGTGAAAATATGTAGTCAAGGATGGAGAGGAGGATCCTATCACCCCTTTGGGCAGCATCATGACCTCTCTATTCAAACTAAAGCCATGATACTGCGGGTTAGTCACAGGCACACACAGGGTGCTTCTTCTGTCTGTGCACACTGGGTATTCACTTTGATACCCTCTCATACAAGACAATGTGTAACAGATACGCCTTTTGAGGAAGCACCAAGGAAGGCAGCAGGTTTTCAAAGCCACAAGGGAAATTCCTCAGAGTAGCCTGCCTGCAAATAAACTGTTGTAAAACCTCTTCTGCTTTTGAAAGCTAAGCTCTTTCCTGCAGAATAATCATGGGATGTTGAGTATCCCAGCCCCAACATCAAAAATGGAGAGTCAAAACTGTAAGAGTAAGCCTATAATTTGAGCACTGGAAAATGAAAGGATTTCCTCTATTTGCAAATTCTTTCTTCAAAAAGGAGGGAATAATCAAAGCAGTTCATCAGTATAGTATACATTATTATCATAGTTCCTACATGTTCTCTACCAATCATAATTTCAGTAAAACCCTATATGTAAGACAAGGACTTCTGCAACTCTTTTTTTAGTCATCTCCTACAATCTAATTCTTCCAAGACTGTCTTTTTTTCATTCTGTAAGTGACATTTATTGCAATTCTTCATAAACTCCTGAGAATTGGATTCCTTGCCCCTGGAATCGAATAAAATATGTACACAGCCTGTCAGCAGGTCACGTGTATCCTGCCAACCTACATCTAATAGATTTTTCACTTTTCATCAGTGGATTTCAAGACAGTATGTAGTCTGCCAAATTTACTAAAAAGCTTTGCTACAATATCACACCTTCAAAATGTGCAATCTGTCAAAGCCATAGCTCAAAATGTCTGCTACGATGAGAGTCTTTGAAAAATCTGCTACGGTGTTGGCATTCATTCAGAAAATAATGAGTATATCAACAGAGAAGGAGGGCAAAGGAAAAAAGTTGTTGGGGGAGGGGGAAGAAGTAGAGAGAAAAAAAGATTAATTCTAAATGTAATTTTCTAGCACCTGAAGAAACTAAAGGAATTCTTTTTGCCAGTGTAATCCAGTTTCATACAAATTCCTCCAAGATGACAGCATGTTAATAGACAAATAGTCTGAGTGTTACATTTAATAACACTAATGAAAAGATAATTTATCATAGATTTGACTGCAACCGTACATAGCAAAAACTCAATATTGATTCAAACACTGAATATACTTAGAAAACAGTAGAAGACAGAAAAATTGCTTGCACTTTTACTGAACATTATATATATGGAGAGTATCGTAAGAGACAGGTGGAGACAGTAGGGATGTTTTTGTTATTAACTGACATATGAACAAAACTGAAGCAATTTCAGAAGACTTGCAAGTAAAGACAAACTTCTGTTCCAAAATAGTCAATAACACTCGCAACAAAATAGTCAAGGACTGTGAAATGAAATTCTGAGAACCTTTCTTCTCTACTTTCCTTCAACCTGCATTTTAGAAAATCCATGTTTACATTCAGATAACAAAAAAAGGGCAAAAAGAGGAGGAAAAAGACCATTTAGAAAACACTAAAATATTTGCATATTAAAAACAAGTTCTTATGCACCTACTTGAACAACTGACAACACAGGCAAGTGTTCCTGAACATAATGCTAAGCTAGTGAAAGGACTGTAGTACAATTTTCAATTCAAAGCACTACAGAAAAGCTGCTTGACTCCATTCCCTGTATCTCTGAAAACAGGGTTACAGAAAGTTGCTTGGATATAGAAAGCCAGTGCATTCTTAACACCACACCATTAACATGTCTTAATCCAGTCAATTCTAGAAGCAAACAAGGAAATTGATAGTAAGAATATCAAACAACCACAAAAAATAAACCAATAAAAAAAAAAAAGCAGACACACAGATACAAAAAAAAAAGAGAAAAAAACTCCACCACACAGCCCTCCCCCGCACAAAAAATTAAAAAATGAATCAAACAAAAATAAATGCTCCACTGTGAAAAAAGCTTGTGCAAAGTTTGCATCAACCAAGAAGGCTACTGAGCTGATTAAAATCAATCAAAAGGCTCACAATGGGCAGGAAACAACTGGAATAAACAGGGCTTGTGAAGTACCAGGGCTTCTGAATTACCTTGCATTACCAATTTGATTTTTCTCTATTAAAAATTTAAATATTAATTTTGTAATAAAATGTGGAGTTGTTGTTCATTTTAAGAGCCTTGGGGTCTTATTTGAGAATCTCACTGAACAACTCGCTTGGGGTATACCAAACCAACTCTTGGAAGAGATCTTTACTGAATTTGTGAGTACATTGGAATTGCTCTTAATTTAGTGAATAAAAGTACGTCAGTCCCTTTTTCATACAAATAATAGAAAAAATTATGGAATCTTTGAGATTATGGTTTTATGTTGAATTGTTATGTCCATAAAAGCACTAAAAAGTGTCCAAGGTAACTGTGGAAATGGAAGCCAAATTCTTTGGCTGCCTTCAAGAGACAAAATTCAGAAGTAGCTTGCCATTTTATAAAAATATTTAAAATATTATGATTTTCATATCTAATATATTGAAGCACCTTTCTTTAATCCCTCTTTCTTTCCCCCCTCTCACTTCCATACAAATGTCTTGAACGGGGAAGTCCCACCCATAACTTTTTTTTGCATAAGCAAAGCATGTGTGAAAAAGTCCAGTAGAGCTATTGAAATTGCATGAATGCTTCATAATTTAGCACTATGGCCACAAACCAATGTTCTGTTTTAAAGGCTTCAGGACAGTGATTTTTTTCCAAATGTAAGTATGATAACTTAGAGTAGATCTCAGAATATTCTGAGTTGGAAGGGACCAGCTCTGAAGTGAATGGCCCAGACTGGGGTCAAACTCACCACCTTGGCATTTAGCATCATGCTCTAATCATCTGAGTTAATCTCAGGGTCAAGTAGGTAAACTTGTATTCTATAGTATTCTATAGACTATTAAACAAATGCAGCTAGAATATATTAAATATATATATATATAATTTTAATGTAGTCAGCACCATGGAACAACATTATAGCCATGTCTCTTGAAGCTCCTACAAACACTTTTATTTTCCAATAGAGATGGTCTATAAGGTCCATTTTCCCCATATTTCTCCTGCACAGAAGTTAGGAAGCATGTGGCCTTCAGTTCTTTCACATACATCACAGTTTTGTCTTGGTAAACTTAGTAATCACATTTGAATGTTTATAGGTTTTTCCCTGTAAGATCTTCAGAAGGCATCTTAGAATTTTATTAAACTGTGCTTTCGACATAAGTGTTTCAAAATTGTTTAATACAAAGAGAGAGAGATCACTCAGCAGTTTAATGAGATTTAGAATTGCATTTCTCTTTCTCTGTAGTCCATCAAAAGTAGGCCTTGATGATCAATCTCTGTTCTGCTCCCAGGCTTATATGTTGTTTTATGTCAAAGTTCTTTCAGTGATTGCCTCCCGCAGCACAGTGTAGATGGAGATTCTGGATTGTAATTAAGATGCTGTAATCTTAAATGTTCTTCTTGCAAAGTGTCAAAATGATGCAATACTTCGCAAATGAGTTAAGGCTGCAAAGATTCAAGCACCCATTGCATGTGAAAAATTGTCAGCAGTTTTTGTTGACTTCTTTAAGTTAGGAGTGTTCAAAAGGCTGTAGATACAGGCTCAGCAGCTGGAATTTTATATGTGCACATAACAGTTTTAAACTTGACCAGAACAGAGCTTTCAAAAGGAATATCCTAATCATTCCCATTTACAAATCAAATCCCCTTTGATTCGCAGTACAGAGCAGTCTCAAAGTGTCTGAACTCCACTTCCACATAAAATATTTTGTCTGGAATTTTTTTTTGAGATCTCCTAAGCTTCCATACTGGCATGGTTAACTGTGCTCCATTACAGCCTTTCCCACTCTTAAATGGTTTGTTCCCAGCTGAGTTTCTCTACTGTCTAAAGAGAGACTTCTCAATGCACGGCAAGGCAGTCAACATGCATGAAGATGTTCTTTGCAAAATTACCTCTTTGTGTTTTATCTTTAGAACTCTAGGAAAGGAGGCAGAATTTAAGAATCAACTCTGGATGGATGATGAAAAACTCAGCAGAAACAAAATTGAAACGATCAAAAACTGAGTAAAAGAGGCTTAGGGCCCTGAGGCACCAAGCCTCAAGGAATTCTGGGCTTACCAGAAGACTGTAGACTGGATCTGCTCCTTTCCTTTATCCTTGAAGAAGAATCCCATTCAAATTAGCTTTTGATGGGGAGAAAGAATTTTTATGGGAGAAAAATATGCACTTAATATTATAAAATCTTCTCTTTAAAGTGATTTTTTGTTTCACTGACTAACTCACCTCTACTTTTAGTAGAACTATTTGGTTGCATACTCTGGAAGGAGAGAAATGTAGCTGAGCTGGCCCAGTTCCATAATCAGGAGTTAACAGAAGTGGGATTGTTTCTGGGTCCAAATATGGGAGGGACAGAAGTGCTTTTGTTTCCTTGCAGTGGAATCCTGCAGGAAAGTTAAATAGCAGAGAGAGAACTCAATAGAGAAGTGATAATTCTACATAGGCTACAACCCATGAAATGCACAAAGATGTACATACATGGGGATTAATAACAGTCTCCAATTTTAGGCACCTAATTTAACGAACTACTCTCACAGCCAACAGGAATAGAAAGATGGCTGTTTCCAAGGTGGGCAAAAAGAGATTCCTTGATCTAAACTTCTCCTAGAGCTGATTCTCTCTTGCTCAGTTCCTGCACTGACTACGGGAAGAAAGTGCAGAGAACATCCAGCTCCCTTAATATTGAGAAAAATATTTGTAAATATTCTAAATATGCACCACTGTGCTTTTTCCAACCTCATAGAAACTGAGGATATGGAAGACAAGCTGTCTGTTTTATACATTATCTAAAGTAACCATTCTTCTCCTGGCTTGTCAGATAGTCAGTCCCATGAAGTTTTATAGAATTGACAGTTGTTTAGAAACATCCCAAAAATGAGGAAACTGAAGGCTTTTTATTATTTATCCCTTTGTTTTTCTAATTTATAGACTGTATACAGTTTCTTGAGGAAAAACCCTTTTAATTTTAAAAAAGGTTTGAACTCTTTGATTGCAACAGCCTCAGCCACAAACTGCACACCATTTTAAGAGAATGGTATTTAGTGTAGAATAATTAATTCAGAATTCAATTGAGATAACTGGACTATTTTCCAAGTGCCTACAAACAAATTGATCTTCCTCACATTTTTTGAGGATTCAAAGGAAATATTTAAGACATTACAAAAAAGTGAGATTGTGAAATTACTGAAAGATTGAAATATTTGTGGAAGTTCTTTTGCAATATTCATTCAGCTCTAGTGGAAAGTTCACTTCCAAACTTTTCTAAAGTTGCACTTTTCTGCACAGTCTTAAATTATGCAATTGCATGTAATACTGGTACATATGAGTGCACACTGGGAATTCAAAGTAGTCTGAAGTTCAACTGTTCCAAAGAAAAGACTTTCAAGAGCTCAGATAATTATTTTGCAATGAGAAGCCAAAATATATGCTAACAATGACACCAGCTCCAAAAAGACATTACATTTTAGAGACTGAATAAAATATCTAACAACTGTGGTCTTATACAACCAATCGAGATGTCTGCTTAAAGTAAGACCTCTTTAAAGTGTTATTAGTGCATATAGTTAAAAATGACCCTGATCTACATGCAGAAAAGATTCTAAGCTACTATTATAGACTACTACATTTTCTTCCTAATTCCTTAAAGAGTCATTACCTATTATATCAAAACAAATTCTTAGCTGAATCAATTATGAAAACTAGAACCATCAAACATGCTGCTTATCATAAGACCAACAGTGCACTTCATCAGATTATCTTTATCAGACAAATGATCATTCTGTAACTTCAGCCCAAGCTGTGCTGTCAGCAGAGATGGGACAAGTATCACCACAGAGAAAGCCCATTCCTAAATAACTGTACCCCATTGTCTGGAAAAAAAAATTAACTAAACATTTTATTTCTTCAAACAGGAGAATTTCACAGAAGCATCAGTAAAGAAAACAGGGAGATACAAAAAACAAACTGTGGCAGATCCAGCTCACTTCCCTGGACTGCCCAAGTGAGAAGCCAAGACCTTATCAAAGCCAAATATCAAGCCCAGATATGCACAAAAACATATTATGTTATGAAATTAATGTTATAGTATGCAACAATCTGAAGTGGTAACAGCATTGTTATCAAATATATGCAGTAGATATTGCAGAAGTTTATTTGGCTACATTTCCGAAGTGCAAGAACCCTGAAAGCATCTTTGAAACATGACTTCAGAAATTCATATGGCAAGTAAAAAAACTGTGTTCCCTAACTGACTGATGCCTACAAGCAGTCTTTGAAGTAAAATTTTATTTTCAGTATAAACATTTTGTCAACTGCTTCCTTTCTTGCTTACGCGCACAGTCATGAATTTCATGACATATTGCCCCATATTGAAACACACGTCTCACAAACCACCTGGCCTGAATCTTATCTACTCATGGTTCTTTTCACCTATTACATTACCCATTGACACAAGTGTCCATGCAGTGGTTCCATGTAGTACCCTTGCATCCCTGCTCATGTCCAGCATTCAGTGCCAGCCCCAGCAGTCGCAGCAAACAGCCCCTCACAGTGAGCAACCAGGTGGCAGCTCCCGGTCACACTTCCCTAGGGTCAACCCCACAGGATAGGAAGCAGCACCTCTCCTCAGTTCCCAAGAAATGCTAGAAGCAACAACCTCCTTCCCAAGCTCACTCCTAGAACTACCAGATGGATCTACAATATTTTCCCTTCAGGGGACTTTAAGCATTAGATGTGCCAAAAATTTCACTAAAATGCAACATTGACTTAACAGCTCAAGTCTCTGGCGGTTTTCCCCAGGAGAAACTGGCAGGATCGATTCCAGGCTGTTCTTCCCATTACACAACATTGGGATGCTTCCTACACACACCACTGAGTCACAAGGATTCCTTAAACTTGCATTACTCTTCCTACTTGAACAAGATGTCGGTTTTAACATCTGGTAATAACACAGAAGTATTTTGATGATTCAGAGTGTGGAGGTTGACTCATAACTCATTTTACAGTATTGAATTTAATATAAATTTCCAGAGACAACAAAAGTTTTATGAATGTGAGCTTCAGATTGGAAGAAAAGGTCTCCTGGGAAATGTTTAAGTTATCTACTTGGATTTTATTTTTTTTCAATTAATATGTTGTTATTAAACATTCACATTGATCTCAAATGCTGGTGGGTCCTGTGGGGTCAGGCACTGACAGTGGTGAGGGCTCCCCAGGAGATCCATTCAAGGAGGGCCCAGCAGCCAATGCATGTCCCACCCCAGCCAGGAGCTGGACAGGTGGGAGCAGCCCCAGCCCCAGGCATCAGGCATCTCCCTGGGAGCAGAGGCCCATGGGTGGGCCCAGCTCAGCAGGGCCTTTGGCTGGGCAGGGCAGGGCTGTGGGGAGCTGGAGACCAGCAGAGTCACTGAGGCAGGGGATGATGGCCCCAGGGGGCTGGAACAGTGTCCTGGCCCATGGCCAGGGAGGGGGGAGCCACAGGGGCTAAAATGGAGCCCTGGGCACGGTGGTGAGTGTATATAACTGCTCAAGGAGGGAAAAAGCCAGAATCAGTTCTTCAAGGCTGCATAGCTATGCAAACTCCTTCAAGAAATGTTAACGAAAAATTGCTGCCAATCCCACATGCCTAGCTGCCCAGAGTCTCCATTGTATAAAAATCAGATAACAGCAGCTATGGGGCTTCAAAATACAAAGGTACAACACATGATACATTGAAATTGGAAGCACTGCACAAGAACATGAATTTTGCATGGAAAAGCAACACATGCAGATTTGGAACGATAGTATATGTGCACATATATCCAACAAACCTTGTTTTAAATGGACATAAATTTTTCACAGAATGTTGACGCTTGCTCTCCCAGAATGCCTCAGAAACCACACAGCTGCCCAAAAAACAAACAAAACAAAACAAAACAAAAAACAAGTGACATGCTGATGGAAAACTGAGTGGTTTGGGTTGGGATTTTTCCTTCTGTAAACCAGATAGTAAATAGTTCAGAGCAATTACTTTGTAGACTGGAATAGTATTTCATTATTGCCTAATCCAAAGACATCCACCAGAAACTTTTCTGAGAAACAGGTACACAGATTCTCTTTCAGGAACATGGTGTTAATAATACCAAGGTCATGGGTTCAACTCCTCTATGGACCATTTACTTAAGAGTTGGACTCAATGAACCTTGTGGGTCCCTTCAATTCAGAATATTTTGTGAAATTTCTATGAAATTTATTTATCTCAGGATGGAATCTGTGCAGCCTAAACCTACAGTTCATCTTAAAATATTTGGAGAAACTATTGTCAAAATATTCCACCTTACTGTCTCATTTATTTAAATTCATTCTTCTAAGATTAATACATGTGAAATAATCTATAATTTTATATTCCCAGGGACAACTAGAATGACTTCGTAAAGTGTCATCAGTATAAAGCATATGGAATAAAAGACTAAGCATACATCAGTGCTGAATTAAAGAAAGGGAAAGTGCACTTTCAAACATTTCTGCTTTGACATTCTGACCTAACACCCATTTAGCCTATAAAGAAGTGGGTTTACACTTTCACAGACTCTATAGTTTCCTTCAAAAATTGACTGATGATTTCATTTATTATTACTATTATTGATATTGTTGTTATTATTATTATTTTTAAAACTATGTTCAGTGGCTAGAAATGTCTTTCTTCATGGAAACATCAACTTAAGAAAAAAAAGCCAGGCAAGCAGACCACTAAAATCCAAAACTCTGATATAAATGTGTAACAGTGATTTTAGTTGAATCAATGTTGAGCTTGATTTTTGGTTGTTTCTTAATTTAATACATAATCAGAGTTATAAATTTTCAGGAAATATTTGGTGCACTCATTCAAACCAACAGATCTTGGAAACTTGGAAATGGCATACCTTTGTGTTTGTGCTTTAAATTTTTCTTGACAGCCATTTGAAAGGTCCATAGATGATAAAAATATAATATCTATTAATAAACAAATAAGTAAAAAAAAGTGGGGGGGCCCTGGTGGTCTAGTGGTTAGGATGTGGTGCTCTCACCGCCGTGGCCCGGGGTTCTATTCCCAGTCAGGGGACTTCCCCGGGCAGATGGAGCTCGTCAGCCCTGTAAGGCCATCCATCTGAGAGAAAGTCACTCTAAACAAACCTACATCCTGAGGACCTCGCTGCCACTGTCCAAGCTTGCTCGGCCCCGGCAGATGAACCTCAGGATTAAAGGGTGGGCTCAGTTCAGCGCACGCTGTGTCTCACCTAAAAAATCCACTGTGCAGGCTCGAAGGGTAAAGACCTTTCCCAAATCTTCATTCACAAAGACTGGCCATGATGATCAAATAAAAGTTGATTTTTATAACAGGTCTTATCAGGTGGACTTCATTAATCAATACCATCTCTTTCAATTACGCAAATACTCTATCCTTAAGTGTGACCTGCTGTTTTACAACATACTCAGATATTGCAGGTGGGAAGTTACATATTTATAAAAGAAAACAGTTTTTCTATCTACTACTTGTTTCAGAAATTGTTTTGGGAATCAGCTCTGGTTTTGACAAAAATGGATGCACAGCAGCTGGAGCAGCAGTGGATCCAGGCCCTTTACATACAACACCTGCAAACAACTCAGGTAATTTATACAGGGATGTATGTAAATATTTTCAATTCCTAAGTTCATAAAAGAAGATTTTAACTGTGATCATTTCTCATTAATTGGTGAATATATTAAATAGCCACTATGCCAAAAGACTCCTTTTGGCAATTACACCTTCTTTTTTCTAAGAGCTGATACACAAGCAGAAGCCTCCTGTTTGAAATAAGCACAACACTATTAATCGAGAAGATATACAGGCAAAGGGAAATATATAAGAGCTGGAAATTAGTTTTTTGCAGGGAAATAAGAAAAGGTTTGTGGAACTAAAAGCAAAGCCATGCAGAACCCACATATTCAAGCAGGTGTCAGCTATTTGTTAGTGATTCACAGGATTGTGGTTTCAACATTGAACTTTCATCTGATTTATCTGTAAAAGCATCCACAGTAACACTAATTATTCTGTCCAATGAAGCAGACTGTGATAAGAGAGATACTGTGATAAGAGAGATGCTGTGATAAGAGAGGTGCCACTGTATCCTTCTCTATATATAAATACCTTGTGCATAAAGCAGTTCAGACAACCAAAGGTTTCAGTGTGAGATAATCAGGCAAAATTTCTTTACCAAAAGGGCGACCAAGCAATGGAACAGGATTGCCCTGGAAATTGTTTGAATCACCACACCTGAAAGTATTTAAAAAATGTGTAGATATGGAGACATGGTTTAGTGGTGGACTTGGCAGTGCTCAGTTAACAGTTGGGATTTGATGATCTTAGAGGTCTTTTCCAACCTAAATGATTCTATGATTTATAATAGGAAGTTAGGCCACAGGAGCCCCAACATATTCTAATATTTTTATGGAATGCAAAGGCTGTGGACAGCAAGCTGTAACATAGGTCAGCTGGAGTGAGACTGAGCATTTAGAAGCACATTCTTACTCAAATCTATTCCCTTGAAATTTCAGAACAAAAGTAGTTTTTGTTCTGGCTCGCATTCGTTCTGGCTCCTTCACCGATAAGAAGTTTTCAGGAGAGAAAATTCTTGCTCCATATGAAGCTTTGTATAACACACTTGTGCAGGTCAAATTAATCAAAGCAAGTGGAATAAGATTGCTTAGAGGGATTGCTCTGTGTGGATGTCATTCATTGAGGAAAAACAAAAGCTAAACCATGAGTCAACCCCAAAGGATGCTGAAAAAAAAAGAGTTTCCCCGCAGGCTGGATTTGCATTTCTATCCCCTAAATAAGGCTTTTTCTAAAGGATGCAGTATGATTTCTCAGCCTTTTTGGTGACCAAAGAAGAGATAAGAAATAATAATAAGCTGGAAAGGCAGCTGAGTTTCCCAAGGCACTGCAAAAATCATGTAATTTTTGGCATTTAGAGAGATGAGTGAACTTGTTTAAAAATATATATATGTTAAGGTTGTTTTGCAGATGACCAGTTCTCAATTCCTTTGTGTAACCATGCCAGTGACATTCTCAGCTAGTTGGCTTAAAGCCTTTGAAAACTGTATGTCGAAAGATAGACTGTCTTGCAAGTGCAGGAACTGCATTGTAAAGAGAACATTCAGTATTTCCATTGTCCCCCCATGCTCTTCTCACACTGGAAGACAGAAGATTTTTGATCCTTCCTCTTGAGACTTATAACAGAGATGGCCAATGCAATTCCTACAATAAAGAAATTACAAAATAAGACAAAAGCTAAATGCAAACAAAAGATACAATTGGTTAAAAATTTCTTCACAATCTCCTATGTAACAGATGAAGGAAACACAGCAGCAGAAACAGACTATTATTCTGGGGAGTGAGACTAGTCCTTGGACCATTTACTGAAGTCCTAAGAAGTTTGAAATAAAAATAAAACCCCGATATGCATTCAGCAAATTGCAGAGAATCTGGCTACTGGCAACAAGACAAAAAATTTAAACAAATAAAATAAAAAGAAGACAGAAATCAGGCTTACTCTGACCCTCCAGTAAGAGGACTTATTGATTTTTCTGAACCACTCATCGACGATTCAGAAGTTAAACTCCCTCCTGAGCATGTTTGCTCACTTACCTTGATGGAACATTCCCAAATGGCTGCCTAAAGCTACTTGCCCAAGTCCTTCTAGTCAGAGTAGTAAAAACAGATTCCTCTCTTTCTAAAGATGGAGCATACACTTTTCAAACGCTCACTGAATGCTGTTGCTCCTTCCCCATGATCTCCTCTATATTTTATCTTTCCTTTCTCCTGGGATATTTCAAGTCCCACAGCCAATCCTTCTGCCTGCTGAAAGTGCTGTTGCTACTCAGGTAGACAGAAAACTCTATTTGACTTCAATGATTGCAATTCATTGTACACTGAATTCTTTCAGTTGCTGCAAACACGAATGGTGATCTCTTACTGTAAATGTGATAGAGAATAATGGAAGTTCTCAATGCTTCGCATGTTGAAGCTACATACTTTCAACAAAGCTGGCTGAGAATGGCAGTGTCATAGGAAAAACTGATTGCACGGTTGTGTTTCCCTGGCAATTTAAAGATACAAGTGAGTCCACTTGTTACTTTCAACACCCTCGAAATTCTACCAACTGTGCAAACAATATGTCTAATGGCACTAGACTAGCAGAGCTTGCTTGAAATTAGATATGTGCTCTGAATAAGAATATCATTGGAATGCTTGTAACAAAAACTCTCCTGAAACTACAACAAGAAAAGAAGTATGATATGACCCCTGCTATCTTCAGTGGAATCAGAGCACCTGTGAACCCAGGTCCACAACAGTATCAGCTCCCAGGAACCTGAACCCAGTTCATATTTTGCAAGTTACAACCTGTAAGCTAAATCAAAACTGAATATCCAGGAACACTCGCTCTGGTCTTATGATATACTGTTACCTGAGAGATAATAGTTCATGTAATTAGAGCCTGAATGCATAGATTAAGATGCTGGGCTGCAGAGCAACATTTAGTTTCAGCAGGACCATGGCTTGGATTACATTTCCCTGTGGAAAAGAGGCATTACACATTACTGCAAGTGGAATATTTAGGGCATATATAGATGTAGTGGGTTTCTGTGGCTGGGTTTTGGTAGCAGGGAAGGCTACAGGAATGGCTGCTGTTAGAAGCTGCTAGAACCTCCCCCTGTCCGGTGGAGCCAATGCCATCTGGCTACAGGATGGACTTCCTGCCGCTGGCCAAGGCCAAGCCAACTAGGAGTAATAGTAACTCCTCTGTGATAACATATTTAAGAACAGATGGTTGTGGTGCAGAAAGAATTCCAGCCAGGGAAGAGAGGAGCGAGAACATGGGAACAACAAGTTAGACACCAAGGTCAGTGCAGAAGGAGGGGCAGGAGGTGCTCCAGGCACCAGAGCTCTGGCCCCTGCAGGGGTGAGAATTCCTCTCTGCATGGGAGAAGAAATGATGCTCACCTGAAGCCCAGCATCTCAAAGACTTTCTAATAAGATGGTGTATGTTTGCCAACTGTGGCTTAGAAATCCACTTAATTGTCAAATAAATGTCGTTGAGTGAGCTGTGGTCTTACCGTACATACCCCAAGTAGAAAAACTGGATCCAAGGCATTTCCCAGATGCTCTGCTTTCTCTAAAGACTGTCCTCAAAACCAAGCCTGGGACTACAACAATGTGAGTACACACCCCAACCCTACTGTTCAAACAGTTGTTCCATAAAGAACAGAATTCATGATTTGTAAGTCTAAAGGAAGAGATGAAGGGGGGCCCTAACAGTACAAACCTATTGTACGCGTGCTCTGAAAGAACATGAGGTTTTGTCATTCCTTCCTAGCACAGCTGCTTTTGCATGGAACTATTACTGGGTAAAACTGCAGTATCAGCAGCAGGAGCTATCACCTATTGGCTCTGTGCTTTGGAAAGGAATAGCTTAATCACCTTTGAGCATCAGTAGGAATGTAACCGAATCACAAGCCATGAGAAACTGTCCTAATAAAGCCACTAAGCCCAGAGAACAACTGCAGTACTAGAAATATTAAGGTGCTGTGAACTCACAGCTGATGGCAAACACGTTAAGCAAGGAATGCTTCCTAGATCAGTAATACAGATCTCCCAAGGAAAGAAAAGATTGAAAAATATCACTAAACTGTGTCATCGTCCTCTCTGTGCTGGGAGGCTCCAGGTCCTTTAGGAAAAGTCTCAGAGTCACAGTTAGAATTAATCTGGTTAGGCTGTTCACAAAAACCCAAAGGCAGGGAAAGCTGCACTCTGCTACAAGGTCACTATTTATCTCTAGATGCAGTGAAAGCTGTGCCTTATTTAAAGAAAGTCCATGGAAATTTAAGAATCCCAGTAGCACAGACAGAAGTTTCAAAACTTCCGAGAAAACTCTAACATAATTACACCTAGTTAGAGAGCCAAGAAAGCCAGGATTCATGTTTCTCAGAATATACAGCTAGACGCTGTCATTGGAATGCAAATCTGAAAGAACGTGGGTCCCTAGTTTTTCATAAAAGAACCTGTGTCCCCTACAAAGACGTGTCTCTGAGAAGGCACACTCTTGAATCTGGCAATAAACCTGTCTTCTTGAAGTAAAACGCACACCATGAGGTTTTATCCATAGTTTAAAATGCCACATAATTCCAATTATATGCTCCTGAAAGAAATGAAAACAATTGTGACCGTCTGTGGTGAAAAGTTTTAGTAGATTAATTATGGGCTCTCTTTCCAACAAGGAATAGATTTGATTATATTTGGGCTGAATTTTGAAATACTTATCATGTTTCTACAAATATGAAATTCATATTTGCTCATGCTGTGCATTGAATCTCTATTTGAAAGAGAGAAGCAAGAAATATTTATCATAATATGAGCATGTTGTTCCAAAACCACAAGAAAAACAAAAATATTACTCTGAAATTAAATGCACTACCCTAATCAGCAAGCTACTTCAAATTAAGTCTGAGAAAAACTGTACTTTCAATCCTCTCCTGCCTTTTCAGTTGTTTAAAAACAAGCATTATCTTTCATGATGTCTGCATTTTTAAACTAAAATTGAGTTTTAAAAATTTAATCAACAGCTAAATATTATTTATTTGAGCTGATGTGGAGGAATACTTGCATTTGGGAACTGCCATCATTGTGTCAATAATAGCTGAAAACACTGGAGAACTTGTTTGGCAAGATATAAATCTTTAATCAACCTGTGAACAGTTTTTTATATATTAATTCATGTTGAAAACGGTATTCCCGTGTCAGAACCACACAAAGTTCCATGTGGAGTACCATTACATGGAAACCATCTGCATGCAATCCAAGTTGCCATTGTTTAGCAACAGCCTGATAAGTGAGAGGTCCACTTGGACCTATATAAGAACTATTTCTTTTCCTCACACCCTAGTTCTGTTGGACTGACTTTTTGACATTAAAAAAAAATGTAACAAGATTACACAGCACAGCTGGACAGCTCTTCCAGACTTTTAGACAAAACACTGTGAGAAAGTTATTGTCAAACACACCTGCCCATTACATTTGCTTGTATGACAGTGCACAGTCTTTACAGAGCTCCTACTTTGTAAAGCACCTTGAGAGAGAAGGCTGTTTATGACACCCAAGTTCTGTTTCACATGAAGTTGATAAGATGATAAAAGTAAAAGCATCTTTCCTTTAAGGAAGGTTCATAGCTATTAAAGCAGTGAACAAAGACAGTACTCAGTCTGAATTTGCTCAAGATCACCTACTGGGAGATTAATAACTACAAGGCACATTTATGTACAAAAGCCCCCATTTGTCTTTGTAGTTTTAAGATTTTGCTTTTTTTTCCTACCCCTCCATTATAATTATTCAAAACAGTAAGTATTCCTGCCGATTGTACTTGATCTCTCATCAGCCTATGATGTTGAGGTGCTGATGATGACATGCCTGCAGGACCTGCTAAGGCTGAGTGAGATATTACTTTAAAACAGCTTGTTCACTCATGTTTGATTGCTACCAGAAAGTTGTGACGGCCACTTGTGTCTGTTCCCTAAAGGCTTTAGGGAGTGCAGGCTATAGTTTTCACAGTGAGGTTTTACATCTTTCACTCCAGCTCTCTCAGAGGTGAACAGCCTTGAAGGAACCAACATGGAAAGTATTTGGGCTCTTGTACTTGCAATACAAGAGGATGCAGATTGGAGGAAATAAATAATAAGCACTTCCTCCTTATATCACACACACACTAACAGTGCAGCTTCAGAGTATTTGAAAGATACAAGATATTTGGAGTTAAGCTTATTTGCAAGGATACAGGACCCCTCCACTTCCTAGAGTCAGCTACACTCTTGTCTCCCACCTCCCAGGGAGAATTTTAACTACTTTAAGGTATGCCTGAGTGTTGTTGTCAGTCTCTCCTACTGCAGTAGTTCCACTTCACATGAAATATCCATCAGTGTAAAGCAGGAAATAATAGGCAAGACAGCAAAATTCCTATACCTTCTCCACAAAAAGTTTAGTATTCTACACAATGATTAACATCATTAGGAAGAGTACTTGAGAGAAATCCACTCTGGAGTAACACATGCAATATTGATTGGTGAACTCTGTTGTGAGATATGGGTTCAAATCTTAAATTGAAAGAAAATTGAATCTGGGTTTCTCACATCTTCAAAAATTACAGCCCAGAATGACTAGGTAGGGAGCAGTAAGAAAAGAGTAATATTTCTGTCTGGCTGTTCAGTGAATAATGTTTTTCACTTCTTGTTTTTACCACAAATTTGCAAAAATACAGCTGTCAAAGCTTGTCTTTTTCTTTAGGACACAATATTTTAGTTAATTTAGGATTAAATTTGCTGATAATATTGAAAATTAAAATAAACCCCCAAACTATTTTTCCTGTTTTCATTTACAGGTTAAAAACAGAGAGCATGCAAGGATTAGGTGATTCAAATATATGCATGAAGAAAACTGAAGACATGCATTAAAAAGTCTCTCACCTTGCCTCCCTCTCCAGCTCTCCTTGCATCTCTTTGCTGCCTCACAGTTTGGGATAGTTTGGGACCCATGTTGTCAGCTACCTTTCCACAAAGACCTATTGGCACACTACAGTATCCACATGACTATTTATCCTGCCTCCAGTCTAATTCGCTTTGATGCCAAAGCTAAAAGAGTCATTTTCCAGCCCATCACAACACTGGAGTGCCGAAGACAGAAGTAATGGCTCATTTCTGCTCCCTAGCTCACAGTTCTGCTACAGGACTGAGGCAGAAACAGACTCAGAGTGAGTTTAAAATGCAGAAAGCAGGCTCCAGAGATATCATAATTTCTCCTTCAGTAAATAGAGGCTGCTCCATCTATTACTCCCAAATCTAAATAGACTTCAAAAGAAACAACTGGGTGCCACACAATATGCATGACTGAGGAGCAGATGTGTGAAGGAAAATTTACAGAATATATTTTATTAACATGTGAAAATTTCCTCTTTTATCAATCAATTACCTTCTACAACTTGTTTTTACTTTTAAGAGTGCTCCCTGCAAGGCACCAAAGCAAAGACTCCTCATGGTGGGTTGAAATTCAACCTTAGTGTGGTGTTATCAACAGTGTTTGTCATCATGATGATCCAGATAAAATCCAGATTACCTTCCTGAATTCCTTTGCCTTCACTGACTGGGGACACGCTGTGCAGGGAAGGGTCTCACACCCAGATCCCCCCACCATGTGCTGGTATATTGGCCAGCTGGCAAGGAGTATATAAAAACTTCTGCCTCTCAGTTCAGGAGAAAAACAATGAAACAGCTTCAGAAACTCTTCTTCCCTCTCACAGCTCCTTCTGCTATGTCAGTGGTGCAGGGAACATACCCACAGACTCACTGAAGGTACCACAGCCAAGAGATGCAGAGAGGTAGCCTATTTCCTTATCAGCTACTTGGGAACAGAGTAAAGACAAGCACTGAACCGAGAACAAGAAAAACTCATTTTTCTTATGCTTGTCTCTTACAATTGCTGGCAAGCAGCTGAGGAAGAAGCAACTAGATTTAAATATTTTGCAACTTTGGTCATATTTTTACCTATTTCTATGTGTAGTTTTCTAACATTATTAACAAACACAATGAAAAGCTTCATCATTTAACTCCATATTAAGCACCCATATCACATCGCAGAATGGTTGTTCTATACAATTTTGTGTGCATCACTTTAAAGCTAGTTGATTGCTAGTGATCTTTTTGTTCTGTNTAGGAGTCAGAGATATCTGTAGCTTTTGTACTCTAAAATGCAAGATTATCTCTAAAATCTGTTCTCCCATCCTACATTTTTTTTTTCTCAAGACAGTGAAAAATAGACTGCAATAAGGTTTAATACTTACCATGAGTACTACATAAATTACTTGAAAGTAACAGGTCTAGCCTAGATCTGTGACTTTCATAATTTTATTTCATTGTTCTTGTCTTTGCCAAGTCTCCAAAACAACATAATTTGATTTAATATAATTCAAATATTATATGATTAATATAAATTAACAATGTCTGAGGAAAAAAATAAGACCAGATAAACATAAAGATGACTCACTCTTGGTGTAATTTCTGTGTCAATGGAAAATACACCGGGTATAAATGTGGCCCCGTGACGCAGAACTTCCAGGAAATATGAAGCTATTGTAACTAGAGATCTCTGCTGACATATGAATTGAAAAGCTAAATAGAAATGAGGCAAATTCAGCATGGGCATAAAAGGAGTGAAGTCAGCTCTAGTAATTACCCAACTGAAAGAAAATAAAAGCCTGGATCAAAATAACCTAATGTACAGAGAGAAAAGGATGAAAACACGACGGAAGAACAACAGCATGATGACAGATTTGAGAAGCAGCACATAGTAAATAGGATGACTAAAATGGAAAGTGTTTTCCATGACATTCAGCACAGAAGACAAATCTTTGACTTCTGAGAAACTCAGTTCAGAGAGTGTTCAATGAACTACATCTTTCAATAAACATCCTTTATGCCCATTAATAACCAGAGTAATAGAGCTTCTGCTAATACTACGCTCATACATAAAATTGTGAAGAGCTGGCTTTTGATCTGATTAAATCAGGGTAAAGGTGATCTGTTCCTACATAATTGGTACTGTCATTTTCATCACTTCGTAAGGGGCACCAGTACCAGTTCATCCTGGGAGATGCCCCACACTTCTAATTTAAACTCCCATTAGCGTAAAGTGTAGGTGGTAGAGTAGCGTGCAGAAAAGCAAAGGTCAATATGTATTTTATCACAAGTAAACCTATTGGCACACATTTTTCCTGAATTTGAGAAGAGAGTGTCACAATCACCATTAACCCTACAATCCCAATCTTCTGCCCTGAGGGAGCTATGGGAACATGTCAGAACCCTCCTCCTTCCCTGCATGGGTTTTCTGCCTACAGAGAATGGGAGAAGGAGGCTGCTTACAACTTACCCCAATGTAGTTAGACACAGTCAAGACACTCACTTGATGCCCAGGACTGCCTGCAGCAATTATCCATTAATGTGCACAGATTCTAGTGTGAAGAGAAGATAATTCAGGCCAGAGAAGAGCAGAGAAACTTTTCTTGAAGTTATTTTTAAGAAACTGGCATATTTCATTACACAATCTAAGGTTGTTCCTAAAGCAGGTAACTTATTAATAGTGTCACCAACTATACTATAAACCCTTACTTGTCACATGCAAGCTATGACAAGTCAAACTGTAGATTCTTTTTTCTGATAATTTATTAAAGACAAGAAATGGATCATTAAAAACTCAGGTTGACAAGTTCTCCAAGAGCAGTGAGGAGAGGTTTAGGCTCACTTCCAGGCATGCATTTTTTTCTGCTCAGAATTAACAAACAAAAAGGAATGGGAGAATGAAGAGGGAAAATAAACCTAGATGTTCAAATGGCCTCTCACATCCTCTTGACAAGGTAATTAGGTTATGGGTTGAGAATTCCCCTTTATTAAAATATGAGCCTGTCCTTTTTGCTGAAAGCTGAGTGCATACAATCTCACCAAGCTGTATCCCTAAGAAACCACACCAAGTAATCATGAGTATAACCGCAATGTGAAATTCATAACACAAATTAAATTTCCACATACAGGCAATCCCAAAAACACAACCTAGATGCAATCTGTTTTCTCCATGTTTTCCAAGATGGGACTTAGACTTATTCTTGACAAGTGAGCTTTTCACAGTTGTGTTATTTAAAATATTGTCATCAGAGGGAACCAGCGCCTTGTGATAGCTCTGTATCAGATTTATATTTACTAGATTGCAGGTTTGCAATCTGAAATCATTAACAGCCTATACATGAATATCTTTTGGGCCTGTAAAAACCACTTCAAATAGACATATTTTAGGAGAATTTTGGCAATTGTGAATGTATATCTTTCAAAGAACTAGAATTGTAGTTGCTGTGAATTACTATATGGAGTTGACTTCTCAAACAGCAGACTTTCTAAAAGATAAAGAAAACAAAGAGACATACAGAAAAATCTTTTTGAAATTTTCACAATGGAAATATTTCCATCTAAAACAATTACAATTGTTCTTGCTTGGCTTTATTGACATGATTATCTATCTGTTTTGATTGTCTGAACTACAAAAGAGTATTTAAGAAATATGGTTTATCTCTTGACTGCCCATTATCACAATAATGTTACTTATTTTTTAAAATATTATTAAATAAGGAAAGAATATATTATTTTTGTCAGTCAATCCAAAACAGGACATTTTTGTTCAGCAGGAAAAGATATCTATGTTATTATCTTGGTTGATTTGTTCTCTGCCTTATGTTTTGAAAGGAAGACTTGCAAACAGGCAGGGATTTAGTAAAAGCCATTTTCTAAATAAATAAAAGTTATTTATTTCTCTGTGGTAACCATCCTGGAGAATTTTACTCAATGAATCCTACCTAGTTCGATGCTTCTTTTTACATGATAAATGATGACCACCTGTCCAAGCAAGGATCAGAAGCACAGCTTCTCTTACAAAGTAAGGCAAGGTCAGAAGTTTATGCATCTATGTTTATGAGTCTGAGATGGCAAACAGCACCCACAATGTAGTACAAGTGCATAAGTTTGCATTCCTGATCCACACTGAAAAATTTGATGCAAGTGTTACTATTTAATGTAGACTTTCAACATTGCCAACTTGTAAAAATATGAACTATTAACTTAATCAGCAAAGAATTTAAGTATTGCCCTTCTGAAGACTCCTTTGACAGATATGGCTAACTAACCAACAAATAACGATCCTTACTATTTAATAATCCCTAAAACAAGCAGCTGGCAAACAGAGGAACCGGACAGAAAAACAGAGTTTGGTGGTTGAGTAAGAGACAGACATAAAGTGACAGCCTCAGGATTAAAAGGAGTTAGAGGACCAGTCCAGGCACATGTTATTCATTCAGAAAAGGAAACAGAACGAGGAAAGGAATTTCCCATCAACCTCCCTAATCTTCCTTTCTTTGTCTGTTTTTGCATTATCATAGCAGAAAAGAGGAGACAGGGGTTAGAAGAAAAGCTAAACAGAAGAGAAAGGGGAGAATGTGTTTTTAATTTCTTCCTATCCATGACAGGCAATACCACAGGAACAGTAATTAAAACAGCAGGTGCAAAGGATCAAAGCAGTCTAGAAGGACCAAGAGGGAGGTGTCAAGGGGATATGAGGGATCACCAGATCCCTCATTATTGATAGGCCTTAAGAAACTCCACAGCAACGCAGTCTGATATTAACATAGGCTCATACAGGACAATAACAGCAGCTTCACCACTTCTGCTTACTCCAGGAAATTCTAAAAGCATAAGGATTTATTTTTTTTTTTTACACATAATTGGGAGTATTTTTCCCACAGCGAATTAACTTATGGTTTTCTAAACTTGCTATGTGTCTGTGGTCAGAGAAAAATGTCTTACATAATTTGGGTCCAATTCTCAACAGAAAAAAATAAAACCTGATCTTTGCTTTTAATATAGATGTAGTGTTACCACCTTATGTTTTGGATTGAGTTTAAACCATTTTATTGATAAGGTCTTGAAATTATGTTTTTCTGTGCCAGAGCTGTCCATTGGTCTGATTTACCAACGTAAATCTTCACAGCAATGCTGCTGCCTCCTTGTATACTCTCCTTCCCACCATTCAAACTCCAACTCACTGTCATTACTAGATATGTTGAAGGCAGCTGGCATGTCCCCGCAGAGAAAATAAGTCTTTCCACCATGTTTCACCCATATCTTAAGCTCAATATTTCTATATTTCATAACTGGGCTATGGTGATCACAGCTGGAGCAGAAGGAACCAAGAGGATCTGACAAACTATTGCTCTGCTTCTAAACAGCACTGTTCATATAGCTCTGAACCACCAGGGTTTTGGTCTGAGCTCTCCTTGTTTTTAGTTACCACATCACATAAACAAGCACCTCTTGTCCGAGATTACTGCACAAACCTACAGCAGAAGATTAAAATGGAAGAGTCTGCCCTACACTATTTACATCCCTGACATCTAGCAAAGGTTTCTACAGAGCACTTACTCTCTGTTAACTCTATCTAGATACAACTGCTATGTTGCTGTACAGGAGATGTGCGAAATGCACAGCAAGCAGAAGATAATGGAATGGTCACATTAAATTTAATAACAAAAGCACCTCCTAATTATAAAGCAATAGCCTTTATCTTCAACACAATTTTATCTCTATTAAAAATAACTATCAGTCTGTGTAATCCTTATATGAGTAGCGCTGCAGATGAAGTTACACGAAGGGCTATTTTTTTCTGTATCTTAAGTAATTTATTTTGCCTACATCTAACATTTCTAGTATATTAACTTGCCAACATCTCCTGTGGTTTTGTCATCTAAAGAAATTCATGCCACCCTAGTCACCTCACCATGGAAAACATAACATAGAGAAACTGAGGGAGAAAATTCAAGGAAAATATGACAAGAAAGAGTAGGGATATTGATAGAAATCATAAAAATATGAGGATTATTTTCCTTAGGAAGCAGGTGAATAAGAGGCTGTGGGATTAAAAAAAATACCAAGAACAAGACTGAGAGATTCATTTTCTCTGTGTCAAACCAGAGAAGTAAGGATATTCAATCAAACAGAATATCATCTCACATAATATTTACTCAAACTCTGGAACTGCATTTCCAGATGTCACAAGCATCAGGACATCAGCAAGCTTGAGAAGATTACATGTTCAGAGGTAGCAGCAGATAATACGGAACAGAGCTAACAGATTTTCAGAGGAGATTAATCTTCATGTTTCAGGGTGTAGTGAAAAAGTGTCTTAACTTTTCTGAGGTTTCTGAGCTGGCCACTTTCATAGTAAGACTGAACAGCTAATAGGACCACCTAACTAGCCTGCCAGGTTAGATTGCTCCCCAGATTAGCCCTCACCTGCAAAGTAGAAATGTTTAGACTGATATAAATTGTCTTTTTCCTGTAGAAATCTAGGCAAAACCTACAAATACATTCATTTTTCCATCCCATTGTTATATCTGCCCACTCTCCAAACAGTGAGATTGCATTTTCCTTCCATTTGAATGGAACAAAAATGACTCAACAGATCAAAATCACATGTGTACATACAGGGAAGGAAGATACCTACTGTCACCTCCTAAAACTGCATTCGTAACTTCTGTAGAAACCCAAGAAGAGCTACATACGCAAGATATGGGACATAAAATACAGTGCTCTTCATCTTAGATCCATTTGGTCTGAGTAAAGCAGCCCCGTGTTATCATCACAAAGAGCTGGAGGGACATCTAGTGGGCTTGTTGACAATTAGGAAGGCCTTTGTGCTATCATTTTACTGCACTGCTCCACATTTGAAGTGTTAATGTTGGTCTTCCCACTAAATGAGTATATGAAATATCAGAACAGTACTAAAATCCCTGTCATGCAAAACAGGCAGCCAGCTATAAAACTGGCTATAAAACTATATACTGTCATCAACTCTAGATCTGAAGCCCGATTCTCATATCCAAACCAAATACAATTCAAGGCAAATCTACAACTTGCTGGCACTATAAGATCAGAACTACTTATTTAAAATACAGATCTGAGGCATTTTAACTATAAATATGTGTAATGCACATTGCTCCAACCTTCAAAAGGGGTATGTGTTTTAACACCTACAAAAATTCCTTCACAGGCTACAAGCAAGAGATAATTCTATTTTTTTAATCTTTTTTATGAGGGAACTATCTTCCAGCTTTACCCTAATCCTATTGGCTTCAAAAGTAATGCATTTTGGAAAGCAGGATGAGACATTCAGCAACATGTATTTTATAGAAACTTTATTCTTATTGAAGGTATGAATATTTACTTCCACTGGCCTTGCTCAATAATACACCCAAATATTTCCAAGCTTCTTGGGAATGGAGTTACAAGTGTACACACATATTTAGGGAATTGGACAGAGCAGAGTTGTGGAATGCTCTGATTCTGGGGAATACTCCTACCAATTTCAAGTATTTTTGAAAAAATCCAGGAGAGGGACTATATCTGAGAGTCTAAACATTTTTGGTACCCAAGTCCAACAGATGTGTTCCAAAATAGTTCATCAGTCTAACATCTGTATGTTTAAGAATATCATTAGATAATTTTGTAATTCCCACAAATTCTAATTTAAGCTTCTTGACCTGCAAATGTGTTTCAGACATGCGCAATCAACTTGCTGTTTAAACAAACTCTTAAAGCATTTTAGTTTAAGAAGCAACTTAGGGAGAATCAGGCAAAAGCCATTTCCACCTTTTCTCTACCTGAGTCTTAGCTTTTCTCTCTCTAGGTTTCCTTCTATAGTTCTCTACAGTTGAAAATACAGAAAAGTCATACAAACAGTGAATTTCAGTAACATTTTCAGCTTTTTAAATTTGTAGTTATTTCATTCTATGGTCTGTTTGATTCATGGTAAGTGGTCCAATACCAAACTAGGCAAACTAAAAAAAAAAAAAAATTAGAACAGAAATTAGTTCTGTTGAAGAATCTAATAGCTGAAGGAAAAGGCCAAATTCTCTCAGACATAAAGATCTTAATTTATTGAGCCTTCCCAATATGCAAAGTTGGACTAAAATACAGCTCCTGAAAAGCATTAAAGTCTCAGGGCAATGGAAAAAAAGACCATGAATAAATAGATATTTTATATATAGGGGAAAAAGAAATCTTTATTTAAAAAGCTAAAATTTAAAAAAAAAAAAAAATCCAAACCACATGTGTCTTTCTCATGATTTTTCTAGAACTTATCAGATGGCTCTTCAGTCAGTCCCTGACAATGAAAAGCCTACAGGTATAACCAGGAACTGTCTGGAAACCAAGATGTCATTCATTTGAGTTCTCAGATCATATGTTTCCATCTGCAAGTTTTGTGCGGGCAGCCTGTGAGGACTTCAGGAATCTGAGTCAAATTCATGATCATTCCATTGCAACTCAACAGCTGAAACACAGTCACTCTGACAAAGATGGGATTCAGTAGATCCTACTTTTTCATGCACTTCGTGCCAGTTGGTATGCCTCAGATTTGTTGTGAATGGTTTGCTCAACATCCACACCCATATTTCAGTCTGGATGATGAGATAGAAATATAGCAATCCTACACTGAATAATAAAGAGCTCTAAAAGGGCCTGCCTAAATTACAGTCCCTGTTGGGATTCATTCTTTTCTTCCAGTTCTCACAGATATAACTCTAGAGTCTCACTGCCTGCATCCACTGATCAAAGATATTATTCTGGTCCTGGTCCTGGTCTGAGCATAAAATTCACGTCACATAGGTGAACTTCCAGCTGGCTGTCTGAACTCTGTGCTAGGAAACAAAGTTAAAAGGTTGAAGGGCCGTAGAGACTGAGCAGTCTCCAATCAGTTTCTAAAGAGACAGCATATCCTGTCATAACAGTATTATGCCACAAGAAAGAACAGAATATCTTTATCCGAATAATGGTATTTTTTCATCAAATTTGTGCAAATACAATGAAAAGTGCTACTTCTAGGAAAAAAATTATTTCTTAAACACCTGCACTTTTCACTCCACTTGTGGTCCAAAGTTCACAGTGTTGGTTTTGTAAAAAAAAAAATCACTAAGTTTTCTCTCAGAAGTTTCAGATCTCACAAGGCAATTTTCTCATTTTCTAGAATCATATATTTTGTCTACAAGGTGATAAGTGAATAAACGCAATATGACAGAAGGTAGACACGCAAACAGGAAAATCACACTTGGAAATTTTGCTACGTTGTTAGTTGTTACATGCAGAATAAATATTTTGTACCACAACATTGGTGTGCTACAAGAATAAAAATTCTGAATTCATTGCACACAAATAGGAGACTGGGAGCAATCTAATCTTCAAGCAATTGTGAATTCACATGTGAAAGAAGTTACTTGCCTTGAAGAAAGTGCACTTTTTCTGTTTGAATATGTCCCTTATGAAAAATGATAATTTCAGGTTGTTTTGCCCTACATTAATTCACCTAATGCTCTTCACATCCCTTGGTTGATTCAACTTCAGGTGAACTTTCACTTTTCCTCATTTCCTGCACACCTAGGTAGTGTCTTTGCTCCTCCAAGGTTTAGAGGAATGGCCTGGCCCTCCTACCTCTTCTGTGTTCCTTTATTATGTTTTTCAGCCAGGAGGCCTCATCTACTACTTCTTCCTGTCTGTAGCAGACCCCATAGTAACACTCATGTTGGTCGCCTACTCATAAGCAATCAGCTGGCTCATCATGCATCCCAGGGCAAAGTTCATCTTCATTATGTAAACTGTCCAAGAAGACAGCAAAACCTTCAGAAGACTGGCTTTCTAAAACACAAGTCAGCACAACCCAGAAAAGAAGCATATGCTTCCTGTTGCACTGACACAGGAACATTGCAACTTCTACTGCAATGGTCTAATATGGGCCAACATTTTACAGACTACGAGAGGGTAAAAAGTATGGTTTCCTAAGTAGACACCATCAGTCCACAGCAACTTCTGAGATGCAAACACAGATTGTTGAGCAAGACACTTTCTTTCACTGACATTTTGACTAAATTTTCCTTCAGGTTCCTAGATTTGCTTGAATCCAAACATGAAAGTAAAGGTTCTGAAGTGTTTTCATGGTTAGACATAGGAATGGGGAGTAACATCAGGATTTGGCCAATGCAGTTCCTAAGTAAATCATATAGACCACATATATTACAGATCATATATATGCCTTTCAGGACTTCTCCTGAAAGATAGACAGGATCAAAAGTCAAGCCTGTAGCTAGTATTTACTAGCTACACAGTATTTATGGAAAGTTATGATGAGGATTAACAGTTACCCAAAACCTGAAGCTGAGGTTTTTCTTGGATAAGGATCTTATTCTGTGTAGTTTGACAGAGAGAGGCTGATTGCTATATTACAGTTAACTTCAGGGAGCATCCATTTAGACATTTGGACTGCAGAAGCAAATTGCTGCACTCTTTATTGCTAGATGTTCTAAATCCAAGTCCATACCTACAGTTTAAGACTTAGTTTTCATTTCTGTGGCCGTGAAAATACATAGTTAAATTTCTAAAAGGTTGCAGTGAACAAGCCCACACATACTACTTCAATGGTGAATGTAGCTTATACCTGCCTGAAGATGACAAATAAAACTATTGCTAATCTCCCTGCTGAAAAAAGCAGCCAGCCAAAACACAGGGTTATTCCCAACGGATTTATAGGCCAGCAAAAAAAAAAAAAAATCCCCATTTGAAGGTTGCAATCCTTTTGACTGAGTAATAATAGAAGTATTATGTTTACCAATGCCCTTCCCATACAACTTCATGTTTTCACCTAACTCAATTCAACAACAAAAGGGAAAAAAAAAAAAACATCTTATTTGTTTCAGTCTTTAGGATCCAGGGAGCAAGGAAAATCTTCTCATCTCCCGCTATCTTTTTCTTCTTTACATTTATTTTAAAAAGAGGTTGGCAGTGACCTCTGGAGACCCTGCAGTCCAACCTCTCTGCCTAAAGAACGGTCTCCTAGAGCAGGTTCCTGTGGATGGTGTCCACCTGGGTTTTGAAAATCTGCTAGGACAGAGAATTTGCAGACTGTCCCACCAGCATGTACCTGTGTTTGACCACCCTCACAGTAGAAAAGTTTTCCTTATGTTTGAATGGGATTTCTCAATTTCAGTTTGTGCCAATTCCCTCTTGTTCTTTCACTGTATTCCACTTAGCAGAGTCTGGGTCCATCCTATTTACTGTCATCGATCAGATATTTGAACACAGTGATAATAGCCCCTTGAGCTTTCTCTTCTGCGGTCTAAACAATCCCATGTCTCTCAGCTTCTACTTGCACATCTCTAATCCTTTAATCTTCTCATCTCAGTGACCCTTTGCAGGACTTACTGCAGTATGTCCATGCCCTTCTTGCCCTGCAGAGCCCTGGCCTGGACAGAGCACTCCAGCTGTGGTCTCACCAGGGTTGAGTCAAGGAGGGGGAGAGGGATCACCTCCCTCAATCTGCTGGTGCTGCTGCCCCGTGGAGTCTGGGATGTTGTGGGCCATCCTTGCAAAAGGGTCTCTATTTAATAATTTTTGTTGTATCCCAGGTCCTATTGGCAGCACTGCCATCCAGCCTGTCAGCCCCTGGTTGTCCAAGTGCAGGGGGGACCTGCCTGGCTCACAGTGCAGACAAAAATTCCACCACCAAAGTTTTCTCCCTCTGTCTGTCCAGGGCTTCACAAGTGTGCTCACATTGCCCTTCCTTATCACCACTGAGGCAGCCTGCTGTGGTTGATAGTTATTGGAAAGCGTAGCATGGAAACTACTTGTTTTTCTCAGGAGTCAGGCCCTGTCGTGACAGACCTCAGGGGCAGCCCCTGGGCACTGTCAGCCTGTTCTGCAGTGTTCGAACGTACAGGGAACGCTGTACACAGCTCCACTCCGTTTAACAACCCCTAGGAAGAGTAAATCCCAGCTGAACACCGAGAGACTTAGGGATACTTTCTGTTCAATCTTCTTGGCTAGTTGATGGTATAGCCGGGGAGGGAGGGCACACGTTCAGCCATGCCCCATTGATGGTATTGCCTGGGAGGGAAGGCACACGTTCAGCCATGCCCCATTGATGGTATGGCCTGGGAGGGAAGGCACACGTTCAGCCATGCCCCATTGATGGTATGGCCTGGGAGGGAAGGCACACATTCAGCCATGCCCCCTCGCCCCCCGCAGCTGTTCACAGGCAGGGACACAGCGGGGTGGCGACGGGGCCCGCCCGGTGCCCCGAGCGCGGCGCTGGCCCGGGCCGGGAGCAGTGGCCCCAACGGGGCGGCCGCCACCGCCTCCCCGCAGGGGGCGCCCGAGGGCCGCGGCTCGGCAAGGCCGGGGGGCTGAGGCGGGTTCCCGGCCGCGGTTCCTGATCTCACAAACAGGCTGTTTCCTGGCTGGTTTGGTTTCCGTAACGGGAGCGATGTCACTGGGGAAAGGGATTCGTGTGGCTGCGCTGAGCTGCGGTGACAGCCAGAGCCCCGTTCTTTCCACAGAAAGCAGCGGCTGGTGCGCGGAGGCGGGCAGAGCAGCGAGACTTCTCGGTATCGGGACCTGCTGTTCCTTCCTAGGCGAGAGCAGCTGGAATCCCAGAAATGGCATTCCACCATTGCCAAACGATGCTGAGCAAATTGAAATGAGGTAGAGAGTTGCAGGAGTCAAGGGTTGTCTCCGGGACAAAACCCAGCACGAGTTTGTGCGTTTGGGCACACGGAGTTTCTGTGGTTTGGAGGCGCGGGGGTGGCTTTGGGGAAGCAGCTGGAGAGGGCATTCCACGTGAAACACGACCTCCAGGAGTGCCCTGGATCGGGAAACTGCACTAATCATCATTTGCATAAGGGTGTGGGGTTTTTTTAAATTCCTTGGTGTACAAGCAATAAGTGAATAACAATTTGGTGTTATTTGTACACGAGGTAACAAGCAGAAGGGTTGTGTCCCATTCCAGACCATAAACTAAGTCATGGGCAAAGCACAGGCCAGAATTCAGATTCTCTGAAGTCCAGCCCACCTTCCTGTCGACACCAAATGCTAGTACCATATTTCTGCAGTGATTCACACCCTTCCGTGTCATACAGTTTGATGCTTCTCATTGTACAACTCTAGCACGCAGCTTTCATTTCATAGCAACTCTGACAAGCTATTAACCCTACCTTACATTGGCAGAAAGGAACCATTATTAGCTTGGGATATTAACTCTTATTTGCAATCTTAACAAATTTCCACAAATAGAGGTAGTACTATGGTTTCACTAAAGCTAATTCCTGCCATTTCAGAGGGGGCAGGAATTCTCTTTCTGAAATGCTAAGAGCATTAAAGCAGTTAATTCAGTACCACTGGGACTAGATCTTAGTGCAGGGATTAAACCCTCTAAAGCCAGGGTTAAATTTAAACACAATGGTGAAAGAGATATGGTCTCTAAAAGAGGTGTTCTCCTTGCTATCTCTACCTCTCTATCCATGAAACCCTAGTCCATCTCTAACCAAGCAGAAGACCTTTTTTCAGTTTTCTGCCAAGTAAGGAAGCTAAATCATCTCAGAGTCTGACAAGGGCAAATTGGGGCAACATAAAGAGGGAAATAACACAACTGTGATCAAGGGGAGACAAATGTAGGATGAAGGAACTCCCTCCTTTAGCTGTGATGACTGGTCCAAGCAACCTTAAGCCATCAACTTCATCAGTAGCTGAGCATTTTTGTCCTATACCTTCACGCACCTAAAGATCTTCTGCTTGCTAGAGCAGACACAATAAGCGTTTATTTCATTAGGATCACATCTTGATTTTATTAAACATTCTTTGTATTGCAGTTATAATTTCCATATTCCTGGCAGCATGGGCTTTGATGTGTAAATTCTTCAGACAGGTTCTTGGAATAAACAACACAGTTTTCAGAAGCCAAAAATAGCTTCAGAATACTTCTTAGCAGAGCCCCAGAATACATGTGAGAAGCTGGGAGAAGTGTGGGAGGCAGCTCAGACTGGCCTCCAGTCAGGGATTCCCAAACCATATGTGGTACACAAGACATTTCAAAATCTCCCCTATGCAGGAAAGTGAAGAGAGAAACTGTCACCAAAATGCAAAAGAGGAACTCCCAAGCTTACATCTGTCTAGGTTCGTTATGAAGTCTGCCAGGTAATTTCTAGTCACCATGTAAACTTAAAACTCTAAGAGTTCCACTATGACTAAAATTCCTGTATGAGAACTAAGATTACCACAGTTTAAGTTAATTCCATGTTCCTGGGAACCCAGAAAAGATGTCCCATTCTGTTATCTGTCCCATTGGACAGATAACACAGCAATACTACAAAGCCTTTGCCATGGAAAAATTGCTGGTTAATAGCTCCTATGAAGGAGTGTATCTTTTGTCATTTGCAGTGGAAAAAGTTAGGTTGGGAAGATGGTTCATGCATTGAATGTATCTTTTTGCTCTTCTCGTTGCATTATTTTCTTCCAAACTCTTTGTCATATAAAATATTAATAATTTATGAAGTTACTTGCCTTCCATTCAGGTGTCATGTCACCCATCACAGCTACAGGTGAGGATGGCTTTCCTTATCCACTGGCAACTAGCTGAGAGAAAAAGAATTTCAGGCAGTTCTCCAAGAAGATCTAGACCATCATTTTCAGCCACAACCTGAAAAACAAGATTCAAGAGCACAAAAGGATACAAGGTGATGTCTGTTGTGGTTGTCTGAGGTGAGCCACTATGTCCTGCTTCCACTCTCACAAGGGAAAAACTTGGATTTTTCCTGGCAGTGGTATATTCTGGGGTAGTAGTTTGCCTCTGGGGATAGTTATGATGTATTATTTTGTTTCTCTCCCCCTGTGTTCCCTTTGTTTACACCCATTTGTACAATGCATTGCTTATGACTGAAGGAAAACCATTTCTTCAAAGCCTAGAGAGCTTGGTTTCATTTTCTCAATTTAATATTCCCACAGTTCTGCATGGAGTGCAAAACAGTGTGTGCCTCTGCTTATTTATTAGGGACCCCAGGGCCCTAGCTTGGCCCAGTGACTGAATTGTGCCATTTTGCCAGTCAGTCCTTGGCAGAAAAGTTACCTAAGTGAAGATACCAGAGCTACCATCACCCTGGGCTGCAAGACAGCAATGTGATTGTGAGAGGAAAGCAGGTTTAGAAGTGAGAAGTCATTTTAGCTGTGAGTGTGTGGAACTGTGCAAGAGCTCTTGGCATATACATGGCACACTCATACCTGACCTTGCAGTCTCTTTGCTGTGTATATGTGAGAGACAACAGTGTGAATATTTAACTATCTATACATGCCTATAATGATACATAGTGGACATGCATTCTGTGGGGGTTCATGCAGCACAGTGGGGTCACAAAGGACAGCCTGTGCATGTAACATAGCAGTTCCCTTGCTGAGGAAAACAAGGCAGATAAGAGTAGGCAACACAGTATGAAAAACTCCAGCTACTGTAACAGAAGTTACCTTGAGAAAATCCCTCAAAAGGGAAGCCCTTTGATTTTCTGGTGTGGGCAATGCCAAACTCATAATATGCAGAAGTGAAGGAGAACGGTTAAGTATGGGAGTGCTTTGCCAACTGTTCAATCCAGAGGCTTCTGTAAATTTATATGTAATCAGAGATTTAGGTTTGCTGTTTCAAATATCTTTTTTTCACTTACACTGCTGAGACATCTCTGATGCTCTGTTTTGTTGCATATGAAAAAAGTGTAAATAGCATAAAATCAACAGAAAGTGGACCATTAAAAATGCCAGAAATACTCTTAGATTCACAACTAAGTCCATCTTGACCATCTTATAAGAGCTTTTTGTGCAACCTACCATCATTTTGGAGAGTTCCTAAATGGCTGGAAATTAGCATTGAAGCTTGGAATACTCTCCACCTGCACTAGGGCCATAGCAACACCCACGAAGACAGCCAAAATATATCATCCAAAAGTCAAAGCATGGGAAACATAATTTTATGCCACTATATCTGTATGGGATTTGTGAGCTCTGGGGAAAAACATAATTGAATTTTTTTAGGTTAGCAAAGATTCTCCATTCACTTTCAACAAAGTGAATTTTTAAGAAATATCTTGTCCAGGTAGTCAGGATTTGCTATCATAGCATGATGAAATTTAGGAACAGGCTGCTTCAGTGCTTCTTATATCTCTAGACGGTAGTTGGAGGTGGAGAGTTACAATATGTCACACAGTGCTAGATAATGTCTTTCAGACATAAAAAGCTCTTCATAAAGATGGGTAGTTCTGCCTTTCAAGGTTTTACTGATGGCAATTAAGGTGGCAAAGATTAGTAGAGAAGAGATTTTCACTTATCATAGCAACCACCTAGCTTTAGGCTGAGGCGTGATGGGATGCTTTTCCTCCCACCTCTGTTCTGTGACAACAGAATAGGGTACAGAAAGTTTGGGTTGGGTGGAGTCGTGGGTTTACCCTCTGATTTTCGAAAGACCTGTAGCAGTCAGGAGCTGAGAGCAAGCTTACAGAAGTTCCTTCACTGTCCAGGAGACACCAGCAAGGCATTCTTAACTCTTCAGAAATGGAAACATTCACATTTCTATTTGGTTAGTCCCGCAAACAAGTCAAACCTACATCAAGTACAAAGAAAATTCTAGTTGTTCAGAATCTATGACTGTTCACTTGTGGTGTTTAAAGATGTGCCTGATTAAGTTTTTCACCAGACTGTTCTAATAAATGCAGCACAGAGTGATCTGATGCCAGATACATGAGTTCAAAAGCTTGATTACCCCCTGGCATTCAGAAAAGCTCTTACTGCTTTTCACTTCATTGTCATTGGCTGTCATACTGACACGGATTATCCTGAGATATGCTACAGAGATCATGCTTTCTGGGCTGCTTCAGATTCCAGTGGTGGAGGAGTTTTGCAGAGAATCTCTTGGGCAATATGGGCAGTAAAATACCTGACAGAAATTTACTCATCTATGAAAAAAACAGAAAATGCATGCCTCTAGGTCTTTTCTGTCTGGCTCTGAAGTTAATACTGGCAAAAGATTTCACTCCAAAAGGCCTGTTTCTACTCATTAAAATTACCTAGAATTAGATCATTAGCTCAATCTGTGTGGTTAAGTTACATTCAGAAACTGAAGCTTGTTCACTTTACAAACAGTGCCTGTTTCTTTCCAGTGACTCTAATAAGAGAGCAGACAACCAGCTCAGCAGTAGATGTCTACACCTGATCAGATGAAACCCATGATCAGCAAAATTGTTGCCTCAGTGATTAGATTAGAGGCTTTCAATCCCTACATTTTTCATTGTCAATACGTTTTCTTTTGATCACTCTGCATAATCATACTACTTCATTATGCTGGGTATATGATGGGAAGTGAAGACCTGAAAATGAATCATTTAGGCTCACTTCAGTAAAACAAAGTGAATTTTTTTGATTGTGGTCCATGATAACATTTCATTTAGATTTTAAAAACATCAGGAACATCTGTTCTCTAGAGAACCATATGCTCATGTTTTTTCTTCATGTGTAATAAACCCAGTGTCGAAATGTTGAAACTTTGCTTGGGATTGAAACTGGGCTCTGTTTAACAGCACTAAAAACATACTGAATTCAGCCAATTAGGTCACCGAGTTACAAAAGGATATTACAATGAAGAAGAACCTACCATATTTTAAACAGCTTTGTAATGTTTTCCTTTCACATTTGCTACACAAACTATAATGCTGATTAAGATGGTCACATCTGTATCAGTAAGCTGGATGACTGGGGTATGTTTTCTGATTGTGCAAATGAATGGGACAGCCTGACTTGCTTAGAGCAGCACAGATAGATCTTTTCCACAGCATGGTGTTCACCATGTCAGGTATTGCAACCAGCCCCTGGCCTCGTGTTATCCCTCAAGTCAGTCCTGGCCATCTTCTGAGGGAATGCCAGTTAAAAGGTCATGTGGCAAAACTGAGCCAGGTAGAGAGTTGGTAAGCACCAAACAGCACAACTGATAAATGCTGCTTCTCAAGCCAGTGCCTTGGCCCTGTTCAGCTTGTTTGCGGTTTGCTGTTAGTTTACTACTGCTCAGTAAAAGTCCCTAAGTAGCACAGACTGGCCCGTGGCCACACCACTAAAGCTCCCTTCAGAGCAGATCTCCTCATGCCTCAGTGGTATCCTGGTGGTTTAAGATATGTTATTATTCAGTCTGCTGAATAATATTATTTCAGTTCAAAGTGTTTAAAATAAGGTAAGAGGTGTTTTGCAGGGTGTTCTAACAGCCTGCGATGTAGGGTGTGCATTCCATGCCCAGGGATACACTGTAGCAAAAGCGGAGGGCACTCTGTGAGTGGACTGCAAAAGATGCCGATATATTATGGAAGACTGTAGAGAAGAGAGACAAAGCCACGATAGTCCTGTATGTATTACCTTTTAGAAAAAGAGCCTGGAGTGGACTGTCCCCAGAACTATGCCTGGGCTTTGTCCTTTGTAAAGCAGACAGGAGAGAGACAAATCAGAGCCAGAGAGTGAAACTACAACTAAACAGACTGACTGATCAAAGTCTCTCTCCTTTGCCCTTGCACAAGAAGCAGCAATAGCATCTTCAGGTTGTAACAAAATGTTAAACAATGGACCAGTATTGGCTTTGGGAACTCCCCGTGGACTGGAGAACTGTAATCTAGTCAAACCATGCTTAGCTCATAGGTTTTCTAAAACCAAAACTTTCCAATGTCAGAATCGCACTTTTCATTTTTGGACAACTGTCCTTGAAGGGAATATACAAGTTCTGCACAAAGGATAACATAAACCTTTGCTGATCCGGTGCATTTTTGTATATGGAGCATTTTTTTATATGGTTTGTGGCCAGGCTTTGAAACAACACTGTTGCCTGCTAACAGTCAAAGTGACACTATCATCTGTTTTGCGGAGATATGATTTTATTACAGTGGTACCCAGTGAAGAATCCCCTTTAATAAAAGACTCATAAATGTCTTTTTTCAAAAGACCTTATCTGAACGATAAAATCTGTCTTCAGGCATGAGCTATAAAATAAGGCCGTGGCACTGAAGATGGTTTTGTATTTTGGCAGCAAAGCAGACAGTGCTTTTAAATTTGAGCTGGTTTGCCCTGATTCAGTCTTTTTTTGGTAACTTAAGAGATGTCACCAAATGTAACACCGTTTTATAGTGTTAGGTTTTTTTATCAGATTTCATAAAAAAAAACAAAAGAAGGCTGGTTTTATGCCTGAAATTTTTATGGACCAATAAATCTAACAAGCACTGGGTTTCACAGCCAAATTCCAGCTTTGTGCATGTTATTTTCATTGTCTTTGTAGAAACACTAATTACTATAAGTAAGATTCTGTACAAAATCTTGTAGTTACAGGTTTGTCATCTACTGGGAAACACCTTGAGAAATCACACGTTTTTTGGGGGTTTTTTTACACACTTTTATGTCTAAAGCTTAGCCTGACTGACTGGTGACTGCTTGCAGAGAACTATGGTTCAGAGCAATAGCAATAAACAAAGTAATACATGTGAAATCATTTCAGAACTGGGTGATAGCATCTTTGGTCAATTCAAGATGACTGTATGCCCAGAAAGCCATTTGTATCCTGGGCTGCATCAAAAGCAGTGTGGCCAGCAGGGAAGTGATTCTGTCCATCTACTCTGCTCTGGTGAGATCCCACCTGGAGTACTGCATCCAGATCTGGGGTCCCCAGCACAGGAGGGATATCAGCCTTTGAGAACAAGTCCAGAGGAGGACCATCAAAATGATTAGAGATATAGAGCACCTATCCTAGGAGGAAATGCTGGGACAATTAGAATAGTTAAGCCTGGAAAAGAGGGTGACCTAACTGCAGCCTTCCAGTACCTGGAGGGACCTACAAGAAAGATGGGGAGGGACTTTTTACAAGAGCATACAGTGATAGGACAAGGGAGAATGGCTTCAAACTGAAGGAGAGTAGGTTCAGAATAGATATTATGAAAGAATTCTTTACTGTGAGAGTGGTGAGGCTCCAGACCAGGTTGCCCAGAGAAGTTGTGGATACTCCATCCCTGGAACTGTTCAGGACCAGGCTGGATGTCGCTCTGAGCAACCTGGTCTAGTGAAAGGTGTCCTCGCCCATGGCAGTGGGGTTGGAACTAGATGAGGTCCCTTCCAACCCAAGCCATTATATGATTCTATGAAGAGTCCTTTTTTTCATGCACAGTGGGACCTAGCCTGGTTTCCTGGGCTGGGAGGTGGTGGGGCAGGGCCTCTACCTGCCTGGCCAGACACAGGTAGATGTTCACATCCAGGAACACCTGTGTTTCCCCAGACTGCTTCAATACCCAACAGCTGCACATGCAGCCTACCTCCAAAATTCCCCATGTACTAGTGCATCACCCAAAAAACCTATTAATCCTGGGGCCTCCTATCACCAGCTCCACTCAGCACCACAGGCAGTGCCTCCCACCTGTTATCAGCTGTTTCAATGCCTAGTCCCATGTATAGTCCTTCACTGCAAATCCCTTACCTGCTGACAGGTCCGTGGTACTTGTCTGCAAAGCCATATGATTGCCAGCTACAGAGCCACAGGGCTGCAGAGCCATGAGCAGCTGAGCAGCAAGGCACAGCAGGACAAGGCCAGGACACCCACTGGCTGTGTGTTGGCCACGGTCACTACAGTCTGTAGGTTGAGGTCTCCTTTTCAGTTGGTGTGGTGAAGAGAGTAACCACCAGATCATCACCACTACTGAGAAGGAATTGCATCTAGGCATTTTTAAAAAGCTCATAAGAAAGGAAAGTGACTGATTCGGATGTAGCTCTGCTGGCATGGGAACAACCATGAGCTGCAGAAAACCAAATATGAGAGGCATATGGCTAAAAACAAGTTGTAATATTTGTTCTTTATACTGTATAGGTGACAAGCATGCTGACAAATTACTTGTCTTAGCTTCTTCCTCATCCCCATAATCTGCATACAGGCAAACATAATAGCGATCCCACAAGACTGTGTGTCTGTAATTCAGTTTTATCACCCCTGAGTCCACATTAGAAAAAAAATGACAATTCTTTGGTCTTGCCAGATGGCAAAAATTAACCATCTTTCATAGAATCATAGATTCAAGATTGGAAAAAACCTGTAAGATCATCGTGTCCAACTGTTAACCCAACATTGCCATGTTACCACTAAATCATGTCTGTGGAAGGGAAAGGAGTATAAGTAAACAAGGAAGTGGATATATTTGGCTCCTGAGAGAGGAGGAGGAATTTCTATAAATAACTGTGTCATGTTGTGAGAAGATGCCAGCTGCAGGAGGTTGCTCCTTACTGGAATTAGCTACAGAAAGAGAGAGAGGAACAGGGCTCACATATACAGTGTGCCAAAAAAATGAGTGGCTGCCTGAGGCTACCCCTTAAAAAAGGATTTGGACAGCTTCTGGTGTTGCCAGAAGGGAATGTTCCCAGAGTGACAGACAGGTCATACCCACACTCCAATTCCCAAGCCTGTCCCTGAACTATAATCCTGCGTGCTTCAATGGCACTTCTATCGATATTACAATACCATCACATTATATGTAGAATTTAAAGATCCTGATAACTTGTATGAATATGGCCTTATCCTCTACTTTTATTTCACAGTCCCCTGAGGACTTTTCACTGCCTATATCTGCACAGAAGTTGTTAAGTTTCTTCTGCTGCTGAGTTGTGTTTGCTTCTGCTTGAAAAAGCGGCTCACAAGACACTTACTCCTTCCTACATAACACTGTATAACAAATTAAGAGTCACAGTCGTTTATCAAAATACCTACTAGAAATCTTTTTGGTTTAAAGGACTCTTAACCAAAAAACTGACCAGAAAATACACCCCAAATGACTTTTTAGATAGGAAAAAGATCAATTTTCCCATTCCATACCAGATTTGAAACGTATGTTGTAACTGTGATCAACAGTATCATGATTCAAAAGCTGGAAATAAATTACTGTCCTTTCCTGTTTAGCATAAATTTGTCACCGATATTTCAGGTAGATCTAATCAGAGTTGATTTAGTCATAGGTAATTATTTTCCCAAAAAGTCATTACACGGTACATTAGCCAAGGAACAACATTTTAATGCCTACAACTGCATAATTAATTCAGCCTACACGTGAAAGCTGAGAAGTTCACCCAGAAGAGGAGGTAGACATTTCTTATCACCTTTGATTTGCTTACATTCCTGTGGCTTACTGCATATCAGCAATAAATTCCTGCTAAGTATTTCCATAATTCAGATCGCTGTGTCATCACCCAAAAACCTGGCAGGAGCTAGCCTGCAAAAGAGCAAACGTCTACAGCAAACGGAGCACATCCAGTCTGTGATTGATCGCTCTCTCAACTTGCATACTCAATATGCCTCATTAAAAGTGAAAATGCTGGTTCATTCCCTCAACACAAAGTGGAGAAGACTGATAATAAACCACACAGCTTGGAGTATGTTCATCATGAGTGTCCTCAGCTGCCCAGATCTCTGAGAGTCCCTGGAGTTCTATGGAAAATGAAAGTATTACAGTATCTTCTGACTGCTGCAGCTTTAGAGGAGGAATTCCATGTGTGATCCCCTGGCAAACTCCAAGTTTCTATTTCAAAATCCCACCAGTGTAAAACGTGAGTAGGTAGCCATCAGCTGAACCACTGCAAAGCCTTCCACCTACCTTCTGCAGAAAGCAGGGGTAGTTTTCAACAACAAAATATAGTCTAGATGATACTACACTTAAAGCCTCCTCCTCTCCTTACAGATGTCCCAAAGATCCAGGGAGTTGGTGTACCATATCATTGTTCTCCTCCAGAAGTTCCTTATCTTGCTCCCTTCATGAGATAGCATTAAGAAAAATAAAATCTGTAGAGGTCCTTAATGTTTGGAGGTTTGCCAGCAGCTAACTGCCTGAGAACATGATTGGTTAGCATGGCAAAAAACAGTGACTTAGACCTTCCCAACTGACCTGTGTCCCCCACAGAAGCAGTGATTTTTGTCCAGTTCTACAACAAACTTCTTAAGATCATTCAAAGGAGCACAACCTGAGCAGTGCAGTCCCTCAGGGAGCCCAGAAAGATCCCAGCCTGCAAAGGCCATGGTTTGCTTGGCGTTATCTATGCAAATTCCAAGGGGTTTTCTCATCTGAAAGAACCCGGGCAAAGAAGAGGAAGTCACACTTCCTCGCACACCCACATGAAAGATGATTGACAATAAAGGCATTTGCTGCATTGCAGTAGTTTCTCCCTTTGTCACTCAGTGTTGCTCTGTAGTTCTGTCAGGGGTTCCCAGCACTGGCTGGCTTGGTCTTATCATGATAGCCTTACTGGAAACTGTTGTTCCTGTTGTTATTCTTCTCAGGATTCATCATTCATTATTATTGCACCAGTTTTCAGAAGTGCTTCTCAAGCGGAAATTCCCAACTCTGAATTTAAGCAGATTATTTGTCTAGTTACCTTATAGGAAACCAGGAACAGGTTGTGCTTTTAGAATTATCTGGTTTACCTACCTGAGTTACTTTCCTCTGAAAATGAAAAAAGGCTGTGTTGTAACTGGAAAGGATAACCAGTTTTATAATGGGTTGTGTGTCAGATGATAACCTTGGTTATTGTTGTTTCTGCACCAAGGCTCAGCTCTCCAATATAAGATGCAGCTGTCAGAGCCAAGGAAGTAACCTAATCACCTGGACACAGCAATCAGCTGTTCCCTGCAGTGGCACAGCCACCATGGCACAGGCATTCTATGATTCTATGATTCTATGAATTTTCCCTCTGAATTCTCTGACATAATTCTATTGCTCATATAACTTGCTTGAAGGAGCACCTGGAATTCACCCTAAAGCATCCTCTTGTGCAATTGGCTAAAGATAAAAATAAAATTCTGGAATGAGAATTTACATTGAAATGGTTTTCATTTATGGTGGAGCTTCAGTTAAAAATCAGTCCATGAATTCAGCCTGAAAACAATACAGTTTGAGGACTGGGACAATTTTCAGGGAGGTCTAGAAAAAAAGAAAAATGAGGAAGGAGACAGTGAAAGAGATAAAAAAAGATGACTGATTTCAGCTTTTAGGTTCCTGCCTGATAGTGAAGCGATTCTGAAAGACAACTTTGAATAAATTAAAACTCACCTGAAAGACAAACACTGATACTATGCCCTTTTTCCTACACAATGACAGATTATGTCTTTCCACATAAACAGTTGGAGGATGCAAATGACTGAAGTAAAAAGGATAACAAATTATTAAAATACAGGAGATAACTGATAAGAAGAAAATACCGAAACTACTTCTGAAGCCATTTTCTCAGCACTAGGAATATGTAGGGCAAAATAAACATTTTAATATCTCTGGCAAAATAAAGTGGGAAAGAGAGTGTGTCCTCACGATGCAATAGAGCTATATTATGTCTATGGGCTTTTTTTATTTTTTCTAAATGAAAATTAAGAGGAAAGAAGGGCTAGAAAAGATGTGGAGATGGAAATCAATCTTTGGTCTGCATAGCTGGTTCCATGGATGCTATTAACAGACGAAGATAATTCTTTGTGCAATAGTGGGAGAAGTATTAATAAAAACTAACAAGTAATAATTCTAATTAGGAGTCAGGAGTCACAATCAAGCAATTCCCTCTCCTTAGAAACTCCCCCTTCTTATGTGCATGTGTGGTCCCCGAAGACTTGCCTCTGCAATTCATATCTCAGTCATTACCTCATAAGAAGGGATAATTTGACAGCATATATATGCTTTGTATTTTGTTTCAAATGAGACCACATTAGTCATAGGTTGGACACTCCTCTTATGCACATTCCTCTCTTTTATATTTCATTTTAACCTCCTTCTTTTGTTCCCCTTGCATCTAATTGGAACTGAGATTTTTATAGGGAAAAAAAAAGCATTTGAAACTTGCATTCACTTCCCATTCCTGTCTTTGCAAAGTGGAAGGACCTCCTGCAAGGTCTGATGTTGTCACGTTAATAAACAAAGTTAGTCAGAAATTAGGAGTTAGAGATCTGTGAGGTAAAAATGGCAGTACTTTCTGTTTTGACTGCAGTTACTCGTTCAGCTTGGAAGAATGTTTTAGGAGCTCTGGAGCTGAAACAGAAGCATCATGAAAAGAAATTCTGAGGGTAGATAGAGGTTGGGTAGGAAGTGAGTGTCTGAAGAGAGTTGAGAAACAAAAAGGATCTGAAAAAGTTACTTAGATACCTTGTCAGGAAAAAAAAAAAAAAGGGAACTGTGGATTTCAAACTTTGAAAAAACTTTTATGGCCCTATGCCCATTTTTACCTCTGAAAGCTATATGTGAAGTAACTCTAGGGAAATCAGAAGAGCCATATCTCTGGAAAGTGTCACCAAGCCCTGCAGCCATCATGGCATACTCACCATTGGTTTTCATGAAGAAAATAATTCTCAGTAACAAATATCATGAAGCAATACAATATAATGGATTAATCTGTAATTGGCTTTCATTTGCTTTTATGAATCCACATTTCTTTCCCTGTGAAGCAGCAGGAAAGTAACTCCCAGAGTAATCCCTTCACCTCAGGATGAACAGCTCTCCTCTGGAATGAGCAGCAGCCAAAAAAGCCTCACCTAAGCCTGCTTCCTGTACCTCATCTGTTAATTGACATTGCATGTGCATGTGTTTACTTTGTGAAATGCATGTTAGAACAGGAAGGTAGAGCATTTCATGTACCTATTATATATTCTTTTTACCAAATAAATGCTCTGGAGATGTTTTCCTGGCATGCTGTTGGTTCTCTCAGTCTACAAGCTGGCCCAGACACCAAGTTTTGAAGTCTATTTTCAACACAGTCAGCCATAATGTTGCACTCCCCACCTGCCCCAGAGTCACTGCCACCAAAGCTGCAGTGCTGCCTTTGCAGGTATCGTAGCACAGCCATATGCTCCAGGGCCATATGCTCTGACCAAGGAATCCTGCCTCTTCCCATGGGTTACTGAGATTCCAGACAAAGGCAGCTCAGAGACACAGCAGTGTCAGGGTGTTGGTCATCACAAGTTTGCATTAAATTTCAGTCTCACCAGTCCCCAGAGGGAGGACTTCGTTTTCATCACTGTATCTCAACCTCCTGCTTTGCATTTATTAGTGCACAGATGGATAGGAGTCCCTCCTCCCCTTCCTCTTTTCTCTCAGACCCAAAAGGTGATTTGTGCAATTTCCAAATTATGGATGTTGGGCAATACAAAAAGCCAGTATCAGAACTCATACGCACATGGTGTTAGCAGTCACGTGGCTTCACCTCCTACTGCATAAGCTACCAGATAAAATAACTTCCAAACCATCATACTGTAGCCTTCAGTGTTCCAGTGCATCAAGAGAGGGAAGGCCTCCATTTCTTCTTCTCTTTGTCTTTCTTAAGAGAAAAGAGAAGAGAAGCTGAGTTGCTGCAGAGGAGTCCTTCTGAGCTTTGATAAATGGTGTCCAGAAAGTTTTGCAAATGATCTGTCTTGAAAATCAATGAGATATATCAAGGATGCCAAGGAATGAATAAACAAATTAATGTAAAAACAAACTAGCAGATAACTAAGTGTCCTGCCTATTGCATGGAGATTTTTGTGGTGCAGTTTCAGAGAAATCATGCAATTGTGGAAGTACATTTCAACACAGGTTGAAATTCCCTCATCAGACTCCCAAATTCTGCAAGACTTGATTCTAGGCCCAACAGGTAGTCTATTATTTCCCTGCCAGTCATTATGGTTTGAAAGCTGTGTTCAGTTTTTTACAATTAATCAAATGAATGCTAAACCTACATAGATGTTAAGAAACTCTTCATAAAAATCACAGCTGAGAAGGTGAATGAGAATGACTAATCCAAAGCAAACACTACTTTGCATAAATTAAGAAATAAATATAGGGAGACATTCACCGCAGAGCACTTCCCTTTGGAGAACTCCATGGCTAATTGCAAGTTAATGCAATGCCATTCCACAGGTTTCAGTTTTGGCCCCAACTCTGCTATTAACAATCTGTCTGAAGACAATGGTGTCTCAAGTGAGAAAAAAACTGAGCATGAGATAGAAGGCATGGAAAAAGTATTTAACAATTAAAGAAGAAATATTGATGCAAATTTTTGCTGCTGTAGAGGGAGCACATGTTGGTTTCTCAACTGTTCAACATGCTCATAAATTATCCATCTACTAATATAAAACATACGCCTATGCACCTGAGGTATTCAAGCTGAATACGACAAATTACAAATGGATTTTGCAACCGTGAGCAGCTGATGGTAAAATGGTAGGTGATACTCAATGCTCATAAATAATGTGTGGGGGAAAAACCAATCCTAACTTCACATCTAAGGAAAGCACCATTGACACCACCATCAGCATCACTGCTCCTACCATGAAGCTTAACTACATGCAGAGTATACTGTCTCTCAGTGCCTTGGCAGACTCCTGGAAAAAAAGGCTACCATAATGAGTAGGTTGCAAAACATTTCTAAAGCTACCGATCTTGCAGAAAAATATTATAGTCCATATATGATACAGACAGGTACAGCCTGCACTAGAGAGAAGTGATTTAGACTAGAGGATGAGGACTCTTTTCCCTTAAAACTGACTATGTAAAGACTGCATGGCTGCCACCATATATATACCAAGCCACTTACTGTACAAACAGCCCAGTAAAGAGAGAACATCCTTTGTCTGGGTCTACCCTGCAGATTGGCATAGAGACATATTAATATTCATGTGTTACCAAAAACTGTCTAATACAAAGGAAAGTGCCAGCAGTTGTCTTTTTCTTTCTTCTGATTTTGCTTAGTTGAAGGCGTATCAATGAAGCATCTGTCACTTCTGTCCAGGCTACAAGAAGCAGGGTCTGCACAGAGCATAATGCTGCATTTTTTGTGGTAATATAGTCCTAAAATTTTATTTAGCCATAACAATTAAGGTTTGAGATCTCAGATTTCTAACAGTTCCATGTTGTCACCAGTTCAGTGCTTAGTAGTACTGGTTAAAAAGAGACATGTAGTTGTCAGCAGTATTAGGTAAGGAAGAAAGAACATCACTATGCCAACTATATAAATTCATGAAGCACTTGTATTTTGAATACTGCACACAGTTCAAGTGATTTCCATAGAAAGAAAGATTAAATAGACCTGAATTCCTCAAACTGACTAACAGATCAAGAGGAGATAGTGTAGAAGTTGATAAAGCATAAGGAATGTGAGAAAATAAGTACAGAGGAACTGCTTATTGTCCCTTTTGGCATAAGAGCTAGAGGACAGCTAGAGCTCACTGAATAGCATAGTGGCTGGTGACAGGTTTAAAGCAAAGATAGATATTTCACATTTCACCTGCTTAAACTGTGGGGTCCCTTGCCACAATTAATAGAAAATTTGAGAAGTTTACATGAGCTAAAAAAAATACTTAGGTAAATTTGTATAAGAAAAACCCTTCCAGAGACACTAAACACACAAAAATAATTCATTCATCTGGTTCTTAAGAAATGCAGATGTACCTGTTGAAGATAGAGTACAAACTAGATGAAACTTTGATTTGACACAGCAGAAACTCTGATATGTCCTTACACAAAGTAGAGAAGACTGTTGTGACTGGACAGAAATGTGAAAAAGGTAATGAATGGTTCAGAGAAGCTCTGCTCCTGGCTAACTCATCAAGACTGGTTTTGGAGTGCTCTGCAACAGGTAAGGACAAATGGGATTTACAGAGGAAAAGATTTAACTTTTCCTACCTGTCTGTTATTCCCTACATTTCCTAGACAGTACTTTTTGTTTCTTCCATCTCCTCACTCCCAGTTTTCCCAGATGCCAACCCGCTGGGCTCCAACAAGCGGAGAGATAATGCAGTGTTGTATGGCTAAAGGGGAATGCGTGCCTCTAGCTCCAGCCTCACAATCCTCCCCAGGATGGATTTGATTTGGAAATGGCATAAAGGGAAGCAGCTTGTCTCATCATGTGATGCAACGTGGTTGAAGCAGAAGCATCTTTGTCACAGGACACAGTCCTGGCAACTGTGAAAAAGTAGCTACCTCCACAAAATATAAGGACAGCATTCTGATCTGACTTGTATCAGTGGAAAAATAAAGTTAAATCTTTAGGGAAACAAGCAAGGATGACAGCAAAAGCAAGGATGCTTATAATGTCCGGACCCAGAGTCCATCAATATTTGCCTAATGAGGACTTTGATTTGTCATATATATAATTTGTGCTCTCTGAACTAAACCTATAATTACCCACATTTCAAAAGCTGTTCCATATGCCTCGCAGTCTAAAAACTTGTTTTCCACTTACCTGGAAATGAATCACTGGACTTCACAGAAGAATTAAGAGCTTTTGTGCTTCTGGGAAATGAAACTCAGTATTGTGCACATATTGCCAAGCAAAAATAGCACAAAAATGGAATCCATATTTGACTCAGATTTACTACTAATTACTACTGATGACTTACAGATCAGAGGCATACTTCCTCGGGAGGGACAAAGTCTGTTTTCTTCGTGACAATACTAAGTGGGCGGGCAGTGAATAATGTTGTTTCTGGCAGGCATAGAGATTGTTGCTGTCAAACGGAGGTTCACAGGGCAGATGATATGCAAGAGAAAGTTCCTTGCAATGTTCATTCTTTGTCTCCATTTTTCTCAAATTTCACACATATGAACAGCACACACCCTTCACAAAAATTCACAACTGTCAGATTAGACACAGGGAATTGTGGTTGTGAACTGTATTACAATGAACATTCTTTATGTGACACTCCCACTTTGCTGGAGTTTTCTGTAAATTTTCCTATTATATTTAAAGGCAGTTTCTTTAGAGATCTTAAAATTTAGGTAAGAGCTGCTACCGTGTATGCTGAGTTGTACACAAATTGTCTACAGGACAGACTTGATACAGTGGTTCTTCATTTCTGTTAACTGGAATGAAAATACTGGAGTATTTTACGGAGAAAGAGAATGAAACCTTGTGAGAATCTAAACCAAATTATCTTGTAGTGTTTGAGCCTTATAAAATAGCAGAAACATAGTTGGTGTTTTACATTCTTCAAACACAGTTACTCCTTTGCTCATGTATTCACGACAGAGAATTGCACAATTAGAAGCCGAGCTGTAAGATGACTTGCTGAGGACCCGACAAACTGTGAAATCCCACAGGTAAGAAACCCAAAGGCACACTGTAAAGGACTCCCTGTGATACAAGGAGTTTCTGGGCCAGTTTGCCTCCCACTTACACGACACTGTGCCCACTGAAGAAGGGAACAAGATAGCATACAACAGGGATGAAGGTGAGAAGCAACCAGGTACAGAAAATGTATGTACTGGATACAGAGCAGTACATGCATGGTTACTCTCCACTCGTGTTCCCATTTTACCTGGAGGTTCTGAGTGAGGAGTAGCTCTGAGCCAGCAATGTGAATCACACCCAGGCTGGCCGACTTCACCTCCACCTTCCCTCGCCTGCATCACAGTCTTTGACCATCCAGTCCATCTCCTCTGCCCCACCTCCATTCATCCCTGCCTCCACTTCTGCATGTCCATGTCATCCTTCACCCTTTACAGGCTCCCTTCTGCGGTCTCCAAATACACTCCTTCCTCCTGAGTCCATCTCCCTACCTGCCTCCATAGTTGGCTCAAAGCACATTGTCCCCATCTTTTATTTAGTCATCCTATCTCTGGGCATTCTTTTGGCTTTCTTCTTCCAGACATCTCCCAAACAAACACTCTCATGCCAAACACAAACCCAGCTCCATAATGCATATCAGCAATGTAAGCAAAGCTTGAAAATCTCTGCAGTGTGTGGTCAGCCACTGAGCATGTACTAGAAGCTGTGAAATATATGAGAATAATGGCCATTGGCTCAAAGTCAAGAGTTTTTTTATTCTATTGGCTACAATATGAAAAGGTGTAAAACCTTACAGCACTCACATGGAGACAGCAATGGGGAACATGATCCCATCCCAAGCTGATTTTGAAAACTGACCATTAGAAGTTATATAGGAATTTACACAGCTTTAAAAGAAGGTGGTTTAGATTTCATTTGTTAGAATGTAGTCAATGGCAGGAAATATATCTGACAAATTCCACCTGTTGAAAGAAGCAGTCTAGAGAAATTATCATCTACTTTTCAGTAGATAAGTTGTCCTGGTTTTATTATATCAGCTATATATTAAGGAGTCATTTAGTCCTATATAATATGGAGAGTAGATTAGATCTGTCTGATGGTTCCTAAGAAATCATAATTTCTAAGGTAGTTGTGAATCCAATGCAGGAACTGACCCTTGCTCATTTATTTAAAGCTTTTCAAAAGTGGCACTTAGTGTCACATGAAAGGGACTATTCCTGCAAAACATAAGCCAGTGATACTGACAGTAGCTTGGAGTGGTAGAAAACCAACAGAGGGATGGGAGTAATAGCTCCCACCATTGCTACTGGACTTGTTCCAGTACTGCAGTGAACACAGCAGCATTACATGTTTGCATTAAAGGTCTTTTTGGATGAGAGAGAGAAATTGTTTTCTTAATCCAAGAAAGATATTTCTGTGTACAATAAAAAACTTACAAGGGGAATTGAGATATAAAGTCACAATTTTTTGAGGCTGGCTGTTACAGGATATGAACCAGGGGAATTTACTCATTGCAACTTTTCACAGTAAATTGAAGCAAGTATTTTTTTTTCCCCTTTGTTAAGCACAGGTATGTGGTCAAGTTGCAGCATCACAGGACAATTCAGTCGGTCTGCTAGCTAAGGAACTAACAGAAGCAGAACTGTTTCCACTCCCCTAGAGCTGGGCTGCTTCCCTTCTGCTGGCTCATATAGGCCTGACTTTGTAGTCCAGGAAGCAAAGTCAGCAGTAAACTAAACCTACAAAAGTAGTCATTATTTCTCTTCCCATTTATTTCTTTGGAGTTGTTTATCAGAAGTCCAGAAGAGAGATGGGTCAGGAACACAGAACAATGGACTAGATCTGCTGTGGCTGTTGTTACGGCTTGGTGAATACACAGCTACTCTAGTGAGGGATGTGGGAATTCAAGCATGGCACTGTAACTTGCTATTAAGGAAATGTATCCACTACTGCAAATAAAGACATCTAAAATACTGCAGCAACACCAGACTGGTTTCCCACACCAGACTCCATGTGAGCATGGCAAGAAAATAAGTCCCTAAGTAAGTGGAGCAAAACTGCTTTAATTTATGTGTTAACTTTAAATGTTAGTTTCAGGTTTGTGCAATGCATTATGCATAACTAAAAGTCTTTAAAAGAGATTACTACAAAGCATCTATCAGTGCTTTTGCTATACCTCAATGATATTCTGATACTTGCTAATATCTCTCAAGAACTGGGACATTGATGCTATTATCACATACTATTATGTGATAATAGTAAGAATGTACATATGAAATGAAAAACAAATAACTGCAGGTTGTCTCAAAATAGGGTGATTGAACTAGGTCCACAAGAAGCAGGAAGGGAATTTCCTTCATCCAAAGATTGGATGCTCTAGAGAATTAGTCAAATCTAGAGGCAACACACAGGGGATTTTTGCAACTGTTGTTACAACACGTTTACTTGTGCTTTGGTCAATATTGCAAAACCATTGCATAGTTTGGGTGAGAAAAAGAAAACATTTCAGTGGTCAGGTTCTCATACCTTCTTCCTTCAGGATTGACCTACCAATGTTTAAAATGTCTTATGAAAAAAAAGATTAAAAATACCTTTACTTTTGCAGCTGTAATATCACAAGGACAGTATTGTCTGTAACTTCTCTAGAAAATATAGTACCCAAGTGGAACTCCTTCTGAATATGTTGCATATTTGGGAGAGCAGGAAGAGCTGGTCTCAGGGGGAGTAGGAATTCTGTAATTGGAAAAGACAGTGTTTGCCTGAAGCAGAGTATTAGAAAAGGACTCTTACAGATCTGCTTGAGAGTCAAACACAAAAGCTACTAGCAATTTTCTCACCACACAAATGCAAACAAGCAGACCTGAGCCAAAGTATGGAAATACCATTACGGATTATTTACAAACATTGCCATAAGCACAAATATTGTAATGGTAAGCATCTAGGTTAAAATCCGTTTAAAACAAGTATTCAAGTAGAATGAAATATGCCTTAAAACTACCTGTCTCTGCAGTGGCCACCGTGGGAGGCTAGACTAGTACCTTTGAATGAACACTTTACCTTCACATAGTTAATTTAAGTGACATGTCTGCTATGCCCACCATCAAGCTTTCCTGTAAAACAGCACCAAAATGATCAGGACTGTTAGTGTAGAGTCGTGACAGTCGACAAAGACACAGAGTCTAGTTGTGTGCAGAAAAGATGTCTCACTTTATTTTCTCATCTGCCTTTTTATATTCCTTGCTAGCAGCAAGCAGTAACCTTATTTTAAGTAAACAAGCAACAGCATTTTCATTGGCTAGGATCCATTGGTGATGCATTTGGCAAAGCTCGAGGCCTTATTGCAGTTCCCACATCCTAGGCCTACCAACTTTACAGTCTGCATTTGTTTCTTCATTAGGGCTGCGTACTGACTTCCTTATCATCAATGATACACCCAAAAGCTTGCCCAGTCAATATCTTCATCCTGGGAGCTAACAGACCCACTATTAACCCCTTCACAGGACCATGCCTGGTCACACTCTCTTTGGTATTTCCATTGCTGCAGCCAAAGAGAGAGGATATACTGCAAGAGTTTCAGTGTCTGTGTAGCTGAAACAGGACCTTCTCATTGAAAGCACCCATCATATTACAGCTACTGTTACCTCATATGACCTTGTCATTGGAGGTAGTGTTTTGCCTTAGCCCTGGATACACCTGTATCATTTTAATTCATTTTCAGTCCCAGGACATATTCAAAAAGTTGATCTTAAGACATTGCTGCAATAAAAATTCCACTGTATAAATCAACCTTTCTTGCAGAAAAAACTTTTCCATTGGAGGAAACTGAAGAGAGTAATATTATTATGCTCTCTCAGTTGAATGGGCGAGTGTCTTGTTTCTGGCTGCAGTCTGGAAGGTATTAAATGAAAAACAGGTGTCTGGATAGATCAGTGCTTCAACTTCACAGCCAAAGAAAGTAACTAAGTCCTTTAGGAAAGCTATCCTGCCACCTCTGCTGTATTGGGTCTGGCTGAGCTGGAGTTCATTTCCCCATAGAAGCCCTCACAGTGCTTTGCTCTGCACTGGCAGCTAGAAGGGTGTTGATAACACACCCATGTTTTGGCTACTGCTGAGCACAACATCAGCACTGTAACATTCCTTTCTCACTCAAGGGCAAGATCCTGGGAGGGGACCCAAGTAGGCCAGCTGACCCAAACTGACCAAAGGGATATTCCATGCCATATGATGTCATCTCAGATATAAAAGCTAAGGCAAGGAGCAGGAAGGCGGGCATTCCTTGTCTCCAAGGGCTGCCTGCTGAGGAAGCATTACACGTAGCAAAGCCCTGCTTCTTGGGAGTGGCCGACCATCGCTGCTGATGGGAAGAAGAGAATAAACCCTGCTATCTTCCACTTCGCTTTTGCTTTAAATAAACTGCCTTATCCCAACCCACAAGGTGTTTGTCCACGTTACGCTCTCCCCTGTCCAGCCGGGAAGGGGAGTGATAGAGTGGGTGGGTGGACACCTGGCATCCAGCCAAGGTCAACCCACCACATCTGCTTATGGAGCTGTAGCACTGCTTGGAGTAAGAATATATCTAATAGATTTGCAGTTCAAACAATGAAGCTTTGATATCAAAGGAGCCAAGCAGAACTTGTTCTCTCCAAGGCACCCAAAAAGTCTTGTGTTTCAGCACAGTGGATATGTCTCTTATATTATACTCCTGTAAAGCACTCTTTGAAGGTCTTGAACCAAACCAAAACACAATAAAACACATTCAGATGGAAAATATTTTTTATTGATCAACTTCTTGTTCCAGACCCTCACTCCCCACCCATATTCCTGATCTCACATCATCAATTCCACATGATTTCAGGATATGCTATTAATCATTTTTTTGTTGACTTTATTCCCTTGTTTCACAACAGGAAATAAGAATGTTTGACAGGACTATTCAGTGAAATAAAGGCCAAATGTTTGATAATCAGTGTTTAATATTATTCTGAACAATTTAATATAATTACTCATATAATGGGAGAAAAATATTCCAATTCTTTCCATTGGACTGTTTCCTTCTAGGCTGAATTTCCACAAGACAATTTTAAATAACTATGAAACCAAAGACATGTACCATCTCAGACAAATACGAAGGTTATCTCCAGGTCAAACACAAATACAAGCACAGAAAGCAGCTGTTAGATATATTTAAACAATATAATCTGTCGTGGTGAGTTCATCAAAATGGCATCAGAAAACAAAGGAAATTACAAAGAATAATGTAACTAAGCTAAGAAAACTTCCTCCATTCTTCATTTCTCAAAAACTTTTGCATATGGTTAAAAAATTAAGGTTACAAATAAGAAAATCTGGAATACTTGTTCTATAGGTACACAAAGTACTGTGAAAGTACTCATTTATAGCATATTTTATATGAAATACTACTTTAGATGGGAAGTGTAAACTTGACTCTCTAAGCAATCTAACACATTCTTTCTTTTGAAATACTGGGAAATAAGGAATCATAATCTAACTTCTTTTGGTCATCTTAAAATAGGCTCAATTTGTTAAATTCTTCACTCATGAGAATAATCTCTCAGTAACTAGCAGAAACTGCTAACATGACAGATGACCAGTTAGATAAGATTTGCAAGTTGCTCCAAAATACAACTTGACCTTAAGATACTGATGACCTTGAAAACATGTTGTTAAATTCAATGCAAGGACTGCACACTCTTCATCCTAGGGGAAAAACAGAAAAGGAAAGAAGATTGTTTGGGGGGGTTTTCTCAAAGGTGTGAAAAAGTTCACTGCATTCATATTTAGTTGGATTAAATAACAAATCTAATCATTTTTCTACAGCTTGTGGACTTGACTGTCACATTTCAAACAGTGCTCAGATGAACAAATGAACAAAACCAAGCTACTTTATTCTTAATGGTATCTTCTGACAAGGGAATAGCCAAAGACTGGCTCAAAGCAAGGACAGTAGCTCCTTCTCAACCACATGATTTGCACAGATTTTGCAAGGCTGCATCTTTTCCCCATGTTTGTACAAGGGTTTTTCAGAGCATCTCTACTCTCTCTGGATTTCAAGGTTGCTCCCACTCTTCTAGGTTGGCTCTGAAAGGATGTGCACGGGCTGCATTAATTAATGATTTGTCTATAACCTAGGATAGGTGTTTTGCAAAGGGCTGTAGGAATGACAAGAGGCACTGGAACAGCTGAGCAGACATGTCTAATGAGTGAGAGCATGGAGGGAATAGATCTGCCAGAAAACATCAGTGAGAAAGCAGGGGGCAGGTGCTAATAATGTTCATGATATGCTCAGCAAATCTGAGCTTGTTCCAGAACTCTTGAAGGTTGTCTTGTTAGTTTACAAACTTCTCACTTCCACTGGTTATTTGTCTCCCTTTATCCTCTCTTTCACAGCAAGGCATCTACCTCTGATGCCAAACTACACTGCAGTCGAGAGAGAGAAAGAGGAGAGAGTCACAGGAGCAAGGAATGTTTTCAGTGGGGACAAGGAAAAGGGAGAGTAAGAACCTGATGTTCTTTCTAGGTAATACAAAGTTCGCTCAGATATTGCTTCTGTTCCTATAGAGAGGCCAATGATATTGTTTCAAGATTAACAACTCTATCCACTCTCACAGATGTTTTAAACTATACATTGGATGGATACCTGTGTGTCATGGCCTTTGCTGGATTTCCGTCACCATAAGACTGATTGTGAAAACCTGAAGGAACAAGTTCAAATGTAGCTTGTCATTTTGTTTTCATTATGATTCATATATTTATTCTCACAGGAACTGATCTGGGTTATTGTTTCATTCAGAATAGATAAGGGTTGTGTTTTGGCTTTTTTTAATAGGCGAAATACTGTCTCAAAATGCTCTATTAAACAGAGTCCAGAAAAGTGGTCAAAGGAAACATAACATTTAAAAAGGACACAAAGTTTTGTCTCTACATCATTATTAAATGCAAAACAAACAAAAAAACCTCATTATTTTCCCATTTTCATCCATTGTAGAGCAAATAAGAGTAAGTCATTCTAATTCCCAACGTACAGCTACGTATATATAAAAATGCAATCCATGCAGAATAATGCATTCTACATGCCAGAAAGCTCTCCTTGAAGCTGGGAAGAGAGCACTCTTCACGATGGTTAGCTACACTGTCCATTTTTTATAATAGATACTATTATCACTGCAATCATTGTTTTCAATAACAAAATACATTTTAATAACATCATGCCTCTTTTGGACACACTGACACTGCTTAGTATCTCTAACAGTAATACTTAGCAATGTACATTTCTATTTTACAGAGATGTATGCAGTAAATATTTTCAGTATTTCACTATGACATTATAAGATTATTTGTCATTTGCCTTGACATTTTGTATAACCCATATTGTCACAGATTATGGACAGATCTTAATTTTAATATTCTCTTCACCTTTAAGAAAATTTCATCTCTTGGTTTTAACAGGCTAGTGCTTAAGAAATAACTTTACTACAGAAAGTAAGCATTTTAAGAATACAAAGGTCCTTACTAGTAATGCTGTTACTGTTACATTAAAAATCTTACATCTGACAAGCAGATGATGACTTCTGATAAGTCTTTAAGAATGTAGTAATTACAGCAGTGAGACAGACTGACCTACTACAGTGACCCTACCTCTGACACTGACTTATACCATCTGCCTTAGAGGGAAGTTTTGGGAACCCTGGTCAGCTGGTAGAGATAGATTTATCCACTGACTAATGTGGACCACATTCTCCCAAAACCAAATTATGGTAGAATCCATGAACTATGAGGTTTATGTACAATAAACATAGTGATCACATATTACATTTCTGATATTCTTGGTAAGTGCACTTTTTCTGAATCTCCACAAACTGTTCATCAGGAAAAAAAACTTGTGATAAAAAGTTCAACATTTAAATCAAACACTGTGTCCAAAAAGTTTTTTAGTCAGTTTTCAGTATTCCACTACTTTCATTTACTATGCAGACCCAGTCTCTCCTACTATAAGGTGTAGGGGAATTCCCAGACTGCCATCTCTGGAGCCTTTTTACATGTTTTTGTCACATGTTTTGCATTTGTTAAATGGAAAATATGAATAATGAAAATGAGTTCAGACTACATGAACCACAACACTGATTATTTAATTGATTCACCTTGAGTGGGCTGGTTATGAGTTTTTCAGTGGAGAAGAAACTTGAACTAGCATTATACAAATGTTTACACAGGGAACTACAGTTAGACTACAAAGTTAAGCCTGCTCCTTTTTAGTATCAGGCTTCCAAATCTGAAAATGTAGTTAACTGACAATTGCTTTTAGACAACGGAGAAAATCTGTCATAGGAATTACTGTGTTTACAAAGAACTAGGAAGGGAGGTTGGTTGTTTGTGTGGGTTTGGGGAGAGGTGTTTTTGGCAATGCTCAGACTGAGCCTTCTCTCTGCTTGACTCCTTTCAGACTTTTTAGTTCTAAACTAGTCAATCCACTCCTGCGCTCCTCACTGTGAACCCCACAGCCTTTGTTTGCTCTGATCTCATTAACTTCTACAATGCCTTACTTTCAGGACTTGAAGATTTTGGAATATTCTGACTCCATATGTGTATCTGAGCGTACCTCAAATCATAATAATATACTCAGGGTACTTCTGCAAGGAGGCAAGTGCTACTGTCCCATTTGCAGAGGTGGGGAACTCACAAGTAGGGCTGTGCTGCAATCACTGCAATGCCAGCACTGTGTGCCTACTTGCCAAAGAGTGTTTTTAACTAGTTACCTCATGTACTGACAGCAAGGTAAATATAGGTGTGGCACCTAGAACTTGGCATAGGATGGAAAATTCTCCCAGGAAGCAGAGACAGTAACCAGCCACACAAGTTGCCCTTGCAGTAGGTAATTAAAGATAGTTGAGGTGTATGAGTCCATTGTCTATAAAGCTGAGCATATCTAGCTCTCAGACAGACATCTGCATTTAGTCAAGTGAATCCTACCTCAGTTTCCCAGTGAAAACACACTTCACTTGAGATGTTCTCTTCTACAGAATCAAGATCTAATGCTTCTTATGTTATCACGCATACTTACCACAGTAGGTATCACAGATTTGCAGTGGCACTGAATAATCTACATCTGTTCTCCAGCCCTTTTAAAAGAAAGAATTGAGGCTTATTCCCCCTTCAGCAGAACTGTTACTAAGCACTTGTGCTGACAAAATGAGATTGCTTTATTAGTTTACTCAAGTAACTGCATTTTTAATCTGGTTTTAAGTAAACACGCATGGATATTGCTGGTCTAGTGTATATTAAGAGAGTTGCAATCACTTTTATGTCTGTAAATGAAAGAACTAATCTTTTTTTTTTTTTTTAAGGGGGGAGAACTGTATGCTAACAGATGTCTGATTTACAAAATAAATAATTTATGGAAGAAAATATCAGTCTTACTACCAAATTTGATTTCTCACTAGGGAAAGAAGAACAACATCTCTCATTACTCAGAAGGCTCTTGCCAGTCTCCCTTTCATCTTGCCTCTTTCTTCTTAGCAAAAGAAAGTGAAGCTGACAAGGGCCTTCCAGGGCAGCTGCTGGAACCTCGCAGCTCCAGCTGTCAGTCTCTTTTCTCCTGGTGTCTGCTGAGAACCAGAACTCCAGAGAGGAATAAACCTATCAGCTTCATGCTCATCTTCTATTAATGTTTTCTGACTAAAGTTCAGCTATAGAAATAGTGTGCAAAAATGTCAGAAATAATTTGCTCAGCTCTGCTTTCAGGAGTGCTAATTCTAGCACACCATGCACTAGCTGTGCTGTTTGCTATATGCCTCACCTTTTCGAGTTAATGTCAATTTTTGAAAAATTCATCTATGGTTTACTTGGATCTTTTGGTAGCTTGGAATTTTTTATTACAAAGAAACATATAAAGAGAGAATTAGCAATATCCTGATGATATCCCTTTATCTGCCACTGACAAAGGAGCAAGACCATGGAGAGCAACTTCTCTGTTAATGTCATCTCAATGAGAGGTGGTGGCAGCACATCAAGCTATAAATAATGCTCTTTGCCAACTCCATTTGCACAGTAATCAGATTTGGCTGGAAGGAGAAAGCAGAGAGAGTACCTGCTGGTTTTCTTTTCTTTTCTTTTCTTTTCTTTTCTTTTCTTTTTTAGATTTGTTTATTTGTTTATTTTGTACAGAGTACCTGGAAAAATCAAAACACTTACCTGAATACAAATTGTTGACCCATACATTTCCTGTGGCATAGTTATTGATACAGAATCTCCCTAATGAAGAAAAAAAGAAATTGAAAAATACAATTTTCCATACCATGAAAATATATTGTGTCTCTCCAGCTATTTGCTTTGTTTGCCAATAATGCTACATGTTCTACTGTGACACAAAAATTAATGAAATGTTATTTATTTTCAGACATAGCCCCAGATCTCAGTGACCATAACCAGCTAGTGTAGTTTTGCCAAGCACAGTGTGGGAGCACAGGGAGAAAGCCAATGTTCCTACATTTCATGGAGCATCATAAGGTGGACACCTCCCTGCCGCGACTGCTCATGCCATGTTCACTTCACACCATCTTCACTTCTTTTCTCTGGTGTACGAGTTAAAGGAATGACCCTTTCTTTATAGTTCTGTACTTCCCGTCCCATTGTATGCAGAGAACAAGTTGAGCCTTAGGGTAAAAGTGTCCTAAATTAACTGGTCTGACACTTCATATTTGATTGATTATGGTTTGTCCTCAAAATAATGTTAGTTACTCCACCAATAGTTATGAATCCTACACTACTCTCTTCAGTGTGGCAAACTCCTGAAATAATTGGGGAGAAATTAGGTGAATATGTTCTTTTTTGAGCATGACTGAAAAAGGATTACTAGATAGAGAATGAACATTGGTTTCTGGGAACACAGAGATAGGTCTTGATGAAAACTTTGTATATACTGCTCATGGTGTTGAGATAGAAACAGTATGCAATTTATGTGGGGTCCCTTTCTGTCATGGTAGCAGAGGACATAACAGCTTTGTGCCAGAGGGAAGAAAACAGTATTTTTAAATCACAGAATCAAAGAATATGATGAGCTGGAAGGGACATCAGTGCCCTTCATGAAATACACAATTCAATACCTAACTGTGATTTATTGGTGCTCCATCATTACCCCCTCACTTAGCAATTCACATAGGGAAGTATAAACTCCACAGATTTAATGTGAAATAAGACAGTTGAAGGAAAGTGCTGCTATATGTTCCCTGAACATAGTGTTGACAACTCTTTTACTGTCCAGATCACCATCTCTACCAGTAATACATAATTTCCCAAGATACCTTTTCCCATTAGGACAGACTCTTGATATCACCACTGATGCCCTCTCTGGTCTGTGTTGATTAGGATAATTGATTTTTCCCAGGCCTTTCCCCATGATTATTCAGTTCTGGGATCTCCTAGAGGAGCAAGTTATCATCTTCCACTTTAGCATGTCCTAAGCTTGAATAGCAAAGCTGAGTTGGAAAACTCTCTTTTAACATCTGCTCTGTTACATTCAGCACTGGAGGTGCAATAAAGACCTAAACTGATTCATTAGAAAATAAATTCACCATTCAGTGTCCAACTCTTCGAGTCTAAGAAGTCTTTATTCACAGATGCCTTGTTCTCAGCTAACCCCTGGTATGTGCACCCTGTTCACTAAAAGCATCAGAAGCACTTGAAAAAGGCACAGTTGCAGTGTGTCCCTGCATATAGTGGCAAAGAAATACAGCTGGAATATATCTTAAAGAGAGGACAGGTGTAGGAGCTATGGCATGCTTGTGTCTTCTAAAGCACATCCCCGCACAGTGGAGTGAAGTCAATGGGCACAGTCAGGAGGAACAACTGAAATCACAACATCTGGATTTCTCAAATTTCTCAAAATCCATCATATGACATCTCATATACCTGGTCAGGGGAGCAGACAGCAGGAGCACACATTTAGGGGTGGACATAAGACTGCTGAGGAGCTGGCTGCTGAACCAGCAGGATGTCTTTCAGCATGGTGGCCCTAGTAGCTACTAGGATCTATCCTGCTAATATTTTCCTATTTGAAAAATAATGCTATGGTTGCTCTTCTGCTCTTTGACCTCACTTTCCAGATGTGTCTCTTAGTAGATCACAGGTCAGGCCAACAAGGTAACTGGCAGGCAGGGTTGAAGGCCAAGGGCAAGCCACAGTGCTGCACTGAAAATGTGTGAGATATAGGTTTAGTTGCAAGAGAGGAATGAGGCTCTCATTTCATGACTGGCTGCTGCCTTAATCAGAAATCTCACCCTCCCATAATCTCTTCCCGCTCTGTCCCAGCTGTTGGAAGAACCAGTGTAGTCACACAGTCAGTTGGCTAAAAAAGATAATTTGGCTGAAAACTTAGCTTTTTTGTGTGTTGGGTTTGTTTTGGCAGCTGTGAGATTTGGAGTGGCTCAAGTTCATCACAGACTGATGCCTCAAGTCTTACATTTCATGATGTGACATTTGCCAGGTCAGCTGTATCAGTGACCCATACATGAAATACTAAACAGTAACATTTGCTATATGCAAAATACAAATACCACACTACAAAAATGACATTAAAGGAATATGAAGGTTCCACTTAATAGTCACATCCTTTGATGTGACTCATTTAACTCCAGGATCTTTATTTCTTGTTTCAGTGTGAGATGAGAATTAGAACTACATGCTTCTAAAATGTTCCAGTAATTGTTCCAATATGTACATGCGTGGGTTTATTAATGCATTCAAGTTACAGAATGATAAATGGAATAATAAATGAATGCAGTTAGATATGTTAAGAAGTCTTACAATGTTTAAGAAATAATATATACAAACCACAGAGACTGAATGGTGCATCCCAAGAGATTCACATGAGGCCATCTGCGTCCTGTTACACACAAGCACTGAGAACTGTGCTTTGGTTTGGGATGTGAAGAAAACTTGTATTTGCTCTGCAACTGCAGCAGTTCTCATTTTCCAAGCTGATATTAGGGGAAAAGACTTGCTTTTAGATATACAAGGACCGTATATTATATTCTAAATTTTTACATCTATAATAAAAGCCTTTTGTATTAGTTAAGTGCTATCAAATGATATGCAGGTAATTATTTTGATTCCCACAAGTTACTTTTTATACTGATAAACACTTGATCTACTGGGCATACTTAGAAGTAGCAAGCTTTCAAATCTCTGACTTAATTTACAACTTACAGTGTTATGAACACATCTCAACAGAGAAGGCTCACATCTAGTGACTGATTAAAATACTTTCCACAATATAATATTATGTAATTTTTAAAATATATGTTTACCTGGAAATTCTCCATGAGCAAATGGACATTTAATCCAAGTTCCTTTTTTGGTTGTAAACTGAAATCAGAGAAATCTGTTAGGAAAACCAAATTTTCCATTTCAATCTGTGGCAAAATATTCAACTAGTGATGATCAGGGCATTCCAGAAAGTTGCAGAAGATTAATTCACAACTTTCCTGCCCTATGATATCTTCTAACCCTTGACTTAAATTAGGTCCCCTAATTCTTCAGGTATTGATAGACACATATATTTTACAGAAACTTCTAGTTCCACCAACTTAAAAGTAATCTAAAAGAAAACAATAATATGCCTGTATTAACCTTATGTGGCATTTTTTTCTCAATTAGAATTGTAAAAGATACTCCAGTAAATGTACTGATAATTTTGCGTTGATAATTTTATTTTCAAATATTTAATATGGAAAACTTTATACATTAATTTGAGTGCACTCTTCAGAATTTGCACTGACCAAGAACATTTTTTTCCTGCTTTTCTTAAGCAGAAAAAACAGAGGGCACAATCTGGCCTCTGTCCTATCTATCCTTGCTGCTGCACTTCCAAACACTCACCTTCTAATCTAATCTTTCACATTTCCTTCATTCTTAGTTGCCATTCGTGAGAGCTACGAAGCAAAATATTGATCCTAAAGGACATCAACAGTTTTGGTTTTTTTTCAGAGCTGACATAAAGAAGGCAGTTAATATATGTTTTACAAAGAAATCCCTTTACCTTCATGCAAAGTCTCGGGTGAGTGTCCACACGAGAATATTTAACCTGCTTGAAGACAGAGCACTCCGCATTAGCTAGTTTCATTAACTAGTTTCACAAAAGTAATTATTCAAAATTTTCATGGTTTGATTACTGTGAATGGAACTGGTTTGTTTACTTTATAAACATCCCAGGAAATTAATCACATAAAATAGTTAGAAACAACCATTACTACGGATTAGTGAATCATTTCCTTTTTATCTGTAACATGTACCGTTTTTTACAATCAACCTGACCCATTAGAGCTCAATTAATTGATTCCATGGGGGCTCCTGTGCAAAATTCTTATTACACAGTCATTTTATTTTAGTCCCTTATTTGCCACTCATCAACAACTCAGCAGAACATTTAAACATACACTCAGAAATGTTCCACCATCAGTTCAGAAATCTTTCCATTTTCCATATCCTTATTCCAGAACAGTTAAATGAATTTAGATATCCACTTAAGCCATCCACAAAATGTTGTTTTCATGATTAACAACTCTTTATCCACCAAGGGTTTCACCATAAAAAGCCTTGTCTCATTTAAACAATTACTACATATATAAGTGATTCTCCTTAAATAAACACTGTTGCTTAAGTGACTGAGCACAACACACAGCATCATGGCCAAATGCTTCTTTCCTCTAACTTTTTTTGAGAACATAATATATGTCCTGAGGCACATCTATAACAGGGTCACAGAAGATAATTCTGTAGGAGTCCACTCAGACCTGGAGACAGCATAGTCATCAACAGAGAAAGGCCCACCCTCATTAGAGAGAGGAGTGATGCAGCTTTGGGGCCTAAGTCAGTACATGTGCACAGTATTGGAGTGTGTGGCCGTGCGCGGATTGACTGGGGGAGCTGGCCCTAGCTGAGGAATCTGCAACAGTCTCCAGGACACTACAGAGATTGTTTTCAGGGCTACAGTACAATAAATGGACAAAATTCAATATCAAAACTTTTTAGAATTAATTTAAAAAAAGGGGAATTCATTCTGTATGTGAATCTTGATGATCCTTGTGGGTCCCTCACAACTCAGGATAATCTACTATTCTATGATTAATATTAATATTCATCCATTAAATGCAATGAGTAAATACAGAAAAACACTCATTCTCTGTAATAAACTAACCTTGGATTCTGATCTGGGTTACAGATATAACCATTACCAGCCAAACCTCATTTTTTTTCTTTTTTTCTCTTTCTGTCCTGCAAGCAATGAGTTGTGCTTGCTGTCAGCAGATGACTAATCCCCCAGGGATCACTCAGATGTGTAAAATTCAATTAATTTGTTTTTTCAAGATCAAAGCTTTGCTGAAACTCATAAAATGGTGAATCTGAACAATCACTGAACACTTGGCCAGGAGTTCCTAATTAAAAAAGCATTCAACAGTCTTGAGTCTGCCCCAGCCCCCTCCCCAGTTATGTCATCATAGTAATAATAATCCAAAAGTTTCAAAAATTAAGAACTTGTATTTGATTTTATTTGCCTTTTCAGTTGTTACTTCAAGTTTACTGCCTTCTCTCCACAATCAGGAAAGCTTGAAAGCTACTTTTCAAGATGAAAGCCAGAATTCTAATGAACATCATAAACCCAGAACATTCAGTATCATGAGACTTCAGACTGAAGTATTAAACCATTCAAGACACATGCATTTGAAAACCCTTTTCAACTTGAGAGAAGAAGTGCTGGAAGAACTAAGGGACATAATATTTCAGCACCCACAATTTCCAGACATTGGGCCAGCTTTAGGAAGGCACTTAAAACAGACCTTAGGTACAAAATAGTTGTGCCCTACCAAAGTACTGTTATGTGTCCAGAAAGATTTAAAAGAGATTTAGCTTCATCTAATTTACATTTTAGGTGTCTAAATATTAAATATTCAAATCTAGTCTAATCACAATAGACTTTGTGGTAGTAAAAAGAAAGAGGTACCTTCAGAGCGAAATCTCTCCATCCTATTATGCCTATCTACAGATGAGAAGAGTTGTTCTCCCAATGTGTTTGTCTCCCTTAAACGGAATCTGACATGAGTAGACCTATCTTTTAGAGTGCAAAGGCAGTATAGATGAATTATGTCTCTACAATAAATGAAAAGCAGATCCTATTTACCCCAAAGAATTTAGCAAACATTACTAGCTGCCCAGTCATCTCCACTTTTATTTCTTAATAGTGAGTCAGTGACCATTTTGAATAAATCATGTGATTAGCATACAAGAACAGACTGTGACTATGAATAAAGTATCAGAGAAGAAGAGAGGAATTTGCAACTGTTCTTACTCCAAAATCTATCTCTTCACATTATGCCTTTGGTGATGGCATTCAGTCTCACAGTTTGAATTAGTCTGCATAGCTCTTACTTTCTCGGTAGAATTTTTGAAAGAGTTTTCTATATCTTCACAGTCGTGGTTCAACTTTGTGAATCTGCATAGGTTAACCATGACAAGCACAGGACAGGCTGGCTCCCAAGCTAGGGTTTGTGTCGATGGGTTATAAACAATATTATCCCATAGCGTCTTCGTATCTGTGCACAAAGAGGGGAACGTTATTCAAGATGTATAGACATGAATCAAAACTGTTCATAAGTCTGATACCTCTACATGTGCTTTAAACCAAAAGGTTGGACTTAACACAATAAAACACTTTCTCAGGTTATACTTTTTTCTATTTATCTGGTAAAACTTTCACTTTATACATATGTAATATGACTACTTTTTCAGCTGTCATCTCAGACCAAATTCTGAGACTGCTGGAACATTTTGTGTGAATAATTTCCCACTAAGCATGGGAACTCCCACATGCAGTTAACTGTCTTTTTCACCTCCCTGCTCTATCCTTTAATTTAGGTGTCAGACACCTTCTTCAAATGTCTCCTTGAAGCCTCTTCTCATATCAGCGTTTCACAGCTGACCTCAGTGGCTTTTCTTTCTTCTGGCCAGCTTGTGAATGACTTAGAAAATGTGGAAAATGACTAGAAAGTTACTTGGTGTTTACATTGGCATAAACTTGGTGAACTATTTGGTCTCAAAGTACGTTATTTAGTCCAACCACAGCAAAATAAACCAATATGATGATTTCCTTGAAGTTTTGCAATATATGATTTTCACTTTAGATTAATTTTAAATTGTGGCATACTACTGGAGCTGTTGAAAATTACTTCTGTAAAGACTAATCACACAGTACTTGCCATTTGCAAAGGGGCAAAGTTGTATCCTCCTTGCATCTGGAATAGCCAGCCAACCCTGCAATCCAAAAAGTGGCCATTAGTTAGAGATTCTCAGACACATTTTTAACATTTGAGGCAGAATGTGACAGAAAACCTTTCCACCAAAGACAAGGATGCTATGTTTGTTAGAAAGCTTTGAAAGTAGTTTCTTAAAGAAATTTTGCACTAAATTTTTATTGTTCAACATTGAACTAAGGTGATCCCTTCTAACACTACATTCCTACTATTTCTGTGCCTATATTTAGGCCAGTTTCATTTAGAAAGTCTTCCAGTTTGATTTTCATTAAGTTTCTTTAAGTTTCATTACTTTCTAGGGGTATCAAAAGACATTCAATAATAATAATATTATATCTTCTGGCTTTTGTAATGATAAAGGATACATCCTTAAAATCTGAGGAGTAACACTTAACCCAATCTGCAGGTATATGTTCATGGCTGCTACTATACCCTAATTATTTCAATTCATGTGCAGATGTTTCTGTTACTTACAGTTTCATCTGTTTGCTCAGCAATCCTATTGTGGAATTCTCTGTATATACACTGAGAGGAATAATACCTTTCTAGTGACCTCATATCTTCAGAGTGGAATGAAAAAAATCCCTAGTCTTGGAAGAGACTTTGTGGTTCAGCTCATATATTTAGGTATGTGATTTTAGGTCCCTACAATGTACATATCTGAGTGTGACTAAAGTTCACAAACTACTATTACAGTAAATATAAAAATCTAGCCAATGCAGACAGTGGAATCTACACTGCAGTTCAGCACATCCCAAAAGAGTCACCTATATTTGGTCAGTTAAGCACCTGACTGCACTAACTAGATCTCCACTGACTTTAAGAATTTAGATACCTAATCTGAATGCTGAAACCTGTCTTCGAACATCTACATTTAGATATCTTAATCCACAAGGTAAATCCTACCCCAAAATTCACTGAGGAACTAGGTTCACATAGTATCTTTCTATCTTATCAAGATCATTTTAAACTGGTTTGTTAATTTTATTCCTTTGTATATAGGATATTCAAAAATGTCACTTCTCAGGTTATCAGAAAAAAATCTGTAACTGTTCTAAATATATTCACATAATGAAGTTTATCTCCCTTCATCCTTGGAGCAAGAATGGCTTTAGCTTAAAAATTCTTATTTTTCCTTGTAAGCAACATTTACTAGGCTAATGGAAACATGTTCTTTGAATCTCCTTTGTAAGACAGTCTCTTCAGTCCCCAACCATTCCAGATTTTTTATGTACATCCTCCATTTGAATTAATCTCTCTTGGATATGGATACAAGAATTGCTTACAGTATTTCAAAGAAGACCTTGCCCATGGTTTCCTGTTAGCTCAGAATAATCTAATTCACTAGACTTTTGTTCATGTTTACATCATGGGAGTATGTTAGTTTAATCATCCTGTGATGAACCATTACACCCACATCTTTTTTCCTCCACTGTTATTTCTAAATGAGGACTCACATTTTACAGCTAGAATTCTTTTTATTAGAGCAGTGCATGAACTTGGACTTCATACTTGACACTTCATTTTCCTTTGGTTATGTCACATGTGAAGATTCCACAATTACCCTGACCCTGTGGTCCATTTTGACTACACCTCCAAAGTGTAACCTCATTACATGTTCCCACCCATTTGTGCCCATGTCGTTGATGAAAACATTTATATTAGAATGGCTATTAGTGTGATCCTTAAATAATCTCCCTACCAGCACAGTCATATTCAAGAGGAGTTGTTGAGTTAGCCCTGCAGCCAGGTATTATCTACCAAACTTATCTTGTTCTCGCTCTCAGCTTCCTCAGTTTCTCTTTTAGTTTTTTGTGCAATACTATATCAAATGATATGCTGATATTCAGTCAGATTAAATTTTCTTTTTTTCATTACTTATAAAAAATCAGTCAAAATAGTCTTACACAACACATTCCATAAATTAATGTAAATTGTATCCCATTTTTTTTTTCTGATCACCATTTTAGTTAGCATTTCCTAAAAAATCACTTCTACATTTTCAAAATCATAAGCTGAAACAAGCCTGTCAAAAACTTGGGTTGAGAGACTTTTCCTCATTTCTTAGCACAAATCCCTGATAAAATTTCTTTAATCAGAAATGCAAGTATGTACCAAATTCCAGACTGTATTACCTCAATGCAAAGACATGGGAGTAGCTGAGAATATTTCAGAGAAACTGATTTAAAAGATTCCTTTCCTTTTATCTGAAATGAAAAAGATGGTCATGAATCCAGGACTGTAAATTACGTTTAATAAAGTTAAATGATATAGATGTAGAAGGCCATTTCCTATAACTATGACCTTAATGAGCATTGGCACCTACAAGTCACCCTCCCAACAGTTCAACAAACTGCTATGAGCTTTAACTCACCACAGCAAATGCCCCTGCATCTTCACAGGTAAACCATTTGTAGCACAGGCGAACATAATAATCTTGTTCTCGGGGAAAGTTGGATACATTCACTGTTATAAGTTTCCTTGCCCTGTCTACATTATAATCAAACTTTTCAGCTGAAAAATAAAATTCAAGCATGAAATTATCACATCTGTTTCTTTATTAATTTATTGTTTCTATTTTTTATTTATTTATAAAAAGTACAAAATGTATTTCATAACTTCATGGAGATGAAATTCAACATCTATAAATTCTTACCTAGGATGTTTGAAATTATTATTTTTATATCCTGATATTCCTCAAGTTATTCTTATTTTATAAGATACAATAATTTTCCTTCAATATTACTTAGTTTTAAAATAGCACTTGCAATACTGACAGGCCAAGACACCTACGTATTTTACTTCAAATTTAATAATTGTAATCTTACAAATACATGAAATATACACACTAATACTACTATAAAAGCTGATTAACCAAAGATTGTAATTCCATTACATAGAAAATATGTGCAACTGTGTTAGACAAATGCATTATGTGGGGGGATATTTTATTTTTTTTATATTCATGGGTATGCCAAAATCAGGATAGCAGTTTGGCAAATTAATTTCAATCTATTTATGAGATATTTCTATAGACAAAACATAAAACCAGCAATCCAAAGTACACAGAAAGGACACAAATCTATTTCCAAAAGTTTAAGTAGTAAATAGGTTGTAAATATCTTTATCTGCTACCTAGCATCTCCAAGTCAACACAGAGAAAATAATTTTCCAGGACATGACCTATCAACTACATGGTAATTAGAAGTAGTGATAGTTGGAAATACATTTTTCGCCTGCTTATTCATGTGTGAAAAAATATCATGGTGTAGGTCATCAGAAATATCTCACAGCTCTAAGTTGTATAGAATCAGCTCACCCAAACAAGCTGGAATATATTTTCCCACATCACTGTTTCTGCAATCTGCAAAATAAAAGCCAGAATTTTATTAAGTGCTGCTTAATTCATATAACTCTGTAAATAAACTCTCAAATTATCCAACAGCTTCTCATTAGGAAACTTATCTCTTATCCCCCTTTTTAAAGGCAGATTTACATCTGCTTCTAGATAAACAGCAAAAAAGAAAAGTACTCTTCCCACACACAGAGATTGTATCACAATATGCCTTAAGGAACTATCTCTCCAGTGTGGAGTTTCTACTGGAATGTTTAAGGCATCAGTCTAAGATATAACACTGCACCTCTTCACCTAGTACCTTACAACTGTGCATTTTTGCCATTCTGATTCCAAGCTTAGAAAGAAACACCTTATCTAGCTCGCAGGGAACTTACCAGAATTAGAATCCAGGCAACGCTTTCAGAACTAACATCTGATATTTGTGTCTCCAAAACTTAACTCTATTTAAGAACACTAAATCAGCTTTTGTTGTGCTGCCTACTGTTTTCACCTCTCCTTGCATAACTCAGTATTAGAGCAAGTCCTTTGCTCTCATTTCCCCACAAAATGCTTTTTCACAGAGAAATATTTCCTATTTTCATTTGTTGACTCACCATTGTAAAATGTCTCAAAACTGGGCTGTATAAAACTTTATTTTCCCTCCTCTTTATTCACAAAGTACAAATATGCTTCAATAGTGAACCAGGATTTATCAAGAAAATGAAAGGCTTTTCAAGCACAAAAAGGCTTTACTTCAATGAAAGTGTGAAACTGTATGTAAGGGATGACATTTGACCAAGGGGCAAGGGCAAGAGTCCCCCCACTCGTGTGCTCTGGAGATGGGAAAGTGGGACAAACCCAGGCACTGGATCGAACAAGGGTTCTCATGTCATTTTTTGCACTTATGTCCACTGGCCACACTGTATCTTGGTTGGACCACAGTGCTGAATATATTTTTGTATGCACATGGCATAATTTGTAAAAAATTTGTAGGCACTTTACCCCAAAAACATGGAAATTTGCTACCTTATCATTTCCAGTAATGTGCCAACAGGCAATAGAACAACTAGTTAATGAAAGTAGAAGTCAATTTCTATAGGTTTTCCTATTAAGCTTTCCTTGTCCTCTGAAACCACCCATGGCCTAACCATGCAGAGAAGCGGAGGCTCCACCTTAGGATAGAGAGCACACAGGGCCGAACCCAAGGGCAGAGAAAGAGCGTGTGCCCATCACAAGGAGGCCAGCTGAGACAAATGCATAGCGTTGTTCAGTTTTCCATATACTTTTAGATATAAACTCTGTGTTTCATAGTAAATTAAGACCTTTCCTTGCACACAAAAAGAAAATCACTGAAATGTAGACTAAGACTGGTCCTGGCGTACCTGTTCTACCATCAGTTATGTCAGTGTATCCCAGAACCGTGGTTTTGCCTTTGTGTTTTTTGGTTCGTTTCGTTTTTTTCTTTGACAAGATGTTTCTTGAAAAACATCTGGTTTAAGATGTTTTCCTACCTTCAACATAGTATTCCTGACTCAGCTTGACTTCACAGTAATTTGGTACAGTTTTCATGGTCACATAGATGTGTTGTGCTACATTGACTTCAACACAATTGAATTGTACCTGTACCTGTTTAAAACATTTATAAAATCATGCATGACTTCCAGATACATAAAAACCATTGGTTAACAAGAGTTAAGCAAGCAATATTCTTTCTTCAGATTATTCATATTTACAAGCAGCATTAAGCAGTCTCAGATATTGTAGCATTAAGAATGCAAAAGAAGCAGATACAGTTCAACAGAAGGATTTCAGAGTATCATCATTTCTAATCCAAGATGTTGCTATCTTCTTCACTTTTAGAAATCAAAATATCTACAAGATATCAAATGATACTAAAAGCATAGAAATACAGGTATTTAATGCTAACTGAACTTCAAAAGCAAAAAAATCTTTCATACTACCAAAAGCCCCAGCCTAGGCATTTTACAAGCACAAACACTTGCAGAATGGGGAAAAAATGTCTGTTTAAATATTTAATGACAACTTCAGCAAATTTATTCACTCCAATAACAGTTTGTGAGACAGAAAGTAATTTAGGAGACAAAAGTTGAGGTCCAGTTATAGCAGGTCATTCCCTCACTGACAGCAGTAACTATTAAATTCTATATAGATTTTCATGTTGGATATACTCTAAAATTAGGCTTTGCATAGCCAGCTTCCTTTGCCAAAAGGAAGAAGTACAAAAATTGGTATGGAATTTAATTTATAGGATAAAAAAGGTCATTTTGTTTTGGAGTTTCATTTGACAATGCTGAAGTACACAGTTCATTGCATTTTTCCACAAAGTCAATAAGAGAAGAAAATAAGAGAGATACAAAGTATACTTCTTTCCAAAGTCCTGTAAACATTTAAATTAAAAACAACCCCTTAAAAAAAAGTCATCTACCTTCTTTCCATTAAGCATCTTGCTTTTTTTCCTAGTGAATCTCACATTTGTGCACTGAGACTGTTGTGTGTCCAGTGAAAGAGAACATATTTCCAGTCCACGGATATTTTCTGAAATGAGTTAGGAACAGATTTCAAAAATATAATATAAGCATCTCTAAGAAATACAAAAAAAATAAATTAAAATATACCATATTGTAAGCTTTCCTTTGAAGTGAAAGGCACACGTTTTTTATATCTGTTAAAACAGGGACATTATAGATAACACACACATGAGGGTAGGAGCAATGATTTGACACTGGTTGCTTTAAATTAAAGCTTTGATTATGCAAATTTTAAAAATGAACCTATTAGCTCTGAGTGAAGCAACCAGGAAATATCTAAACAGTAACACAAGCATATGAATGGCAGGGTGTTAGTAAAAATAGACTATGCAAAAAAAGTTTGTGTGCTTTCATTTTATTTTAGTGCAGAACTGTAACTTCAGATGTATAAACTGTTTCTCCGTCTGTTGGGCAGTAACCCGTGTCTGAGTTACCAAAGCAGAACAAATTAGTGTGTGTATGTGTGTGTATGCATTCAGAGCAAGAAAGAAAAGGGCATCAGTATGCTTGGGGCACTAGTAGAGGACAAGTTATGTGTATTATATTGGAAGTTAAAATTCATTTGTCACGGCTCAATAGGAAATGATTCCTACCATCCAGACTCAGAGTTCCTTTAATGTTTAAATAAAGAGAGCATGGGCTTCCTTGGACACATTTCATCACTGTTGATATCTTCATGCTTCTCAGTACCATAGAAGATAAAGATGCAGGAGCATCACGGCAGAAGCTGTTAAAAATGCCACCTGCAAATGCAAGCATAAGAACAGAGAAACCTCATTGCACACAGGATATCTGGGTGAGACAAAGAACCACAGGTGGAGCTCCACCTCTCCTGAAATCAGTAGGGGAGCCACCACTTTGCAAAAGCCAATACTTTACCTAAGACTTTCACATGGCTAACTTAGCTAGTTGGCTTCACTAGCAATGCAGGGGGTTGGAAAGAACTACAGTACAGATGAGGTTTGATAATAAATTTCTGGGCTCAGGGAAGTGTTAACCCACAAGAGGCAGCAATCAGACTTCTAACAGTTAAGTTAAGCAGAACACATCTAGACTAATACTGCTTTTAAATAATCAGATCTGCTGGATCATGGCTAAACTAATAGTTTATTTAAACTTTTTTCAAAACCATTACCTGTATATTGCGAGCACTCTCATATCTTTTAGGATTTAATTTTAGGATTTTCTGATGGTCCCAATTGCTGTTAAAATATCACTTTCACGCAAGAGGGCACCATTGCATTCCTAGTCATGGAAAAATCCCTTACACCTACAGGATTTCCTTCTGCTTTAGACCAAAACAGCAAGAGCAGAATTAATATTATCCAGGACTTCTTCAAGGCACAGAACACAGTAATCAGTAGGCACAAAACACAGCTATGTCTCATCTTATTTCCCTATGGAAATTTAGTCATTCCAAAGCCTTAGAACATCAGTTTGCAGAGCCACCACCTTTTTCTGTGTGAAAGAAAAAGGCCCCATCATTTTGCCATATTTCATCTCTTTCTACTTCTCTGACTGCCTTGCACAGAAATCAGTTATTTATTTATGAATTTAGGTTGGTACAGTGGATTTAATCCTCAATGCATTCCTTGGGCTTCTCTACTTCACTTCCATTATTTGTAGTCCCAAAAATTACGAGTTGAAGAAGCTATCATAATAAATAGCCAGGGAATTAGGTTTTTTTCCTTGGCTTTGCAGTATGCAATGCAGCACACATCTTTTTAGCTGTAACTACATCAGAGCAATTTTTTAAAGTGTTTCTTAACCTTCTCACTTCAGTATATAGCATGAAATTTAAAAACCACCCAAGTAAAACAAAGCATTTTACTGCACATTCTTCTTCCCCTGGCGAGAGTCTAGAAGAAGAAAAAAAATTGATTCATATTAATCATACTGCTTAACGTGCTCCTAGAAGGAGTTCAAATAGTACGGCAAAGAGAAAAGTTTGAAACAGCAGTGCCACAATACTGTTCTTGCCATAAAATTCAGGATAACACTCTTAATGAAAATCATCAGGAGAGGGTGCATCCTTCAATGTCTAACCAAGAACTGTAGTCAAGGGTGGATGCCCATTGACTCACAAGGAAGGCACATCCACAGTTCTCACAGAAGAAAGGTAGGCTATGGGGGAGGAGGAGGGACAAAGCTTATCCTTACTTATCCCTCCAACCCATCCAAAGAAGAAAAGAGTGTCCAGTTGCAGCTGAAGCCCATTGTCAAGGATCAGATACTGATACTGCAGGACATGAAGACAGATTGACATAATTGTGGCACCTTGGCTTGAATCTGTCAGGCCTTAAGTGCCCTCACACTTGGTATCAGGAGAAATAAGTCCTGCATGATACATATCAAAAGTCAGAAAAGACAAACACTTCATACCCGAATCTCCACTCCATTATCCTGGTTTTGTGACATTAAGCATATTTTGGAGGGAAGAGGATATGCTGATATGAACCAAGTAGAAGAGAATGGGAAAACAAGGACACTTCACCTGGCCATAGGTCAACTCTCAATTATTCAAAGAAATATTGGCAACTAGAGAAGACAAGTTATGCAAACCAAAGACAAAACACAGATCACTAAAAATATATGAATAAGGCTTTAAGAGCAGTGGACTACATTGACATTTGAAGAATTTATAAACATTTCCACAGAGTTAAGACAGCCCTAAGAAGAACAGTGCACAGCAGCCAGATGTGAATACTATATTCCATGTTCCAAGAAGAGGCCATGTAATAATCCTGAAGGTATCTCAGGATGGAAAGTTATTGTACAACACCCAATCAATCCACCCACAATTAATTGGGAGGTTATTATATTGCAGAACTACCTGATAACTGTTACTAATAATGGGATAGGTGAGGATTAGTTTTAGCTCTGTCTCTTTGTTCAAAAAGATATTTTCTTGACTGAATCATAAGACGTGCAGTTGTACATACCCAGTGGTATGCAGGAGCAACAGTCTCTGCTTAATTCCTTGGTCGTTGGTGTAAATTTCTTGATCCAGGCCTATAATCTTGCCCATTCCTATGTTGTGTAGAAATGATTTAAGGGAAAAGCATTGTACACGTGTGTGTGTGTACATATGTATATGTGTATATATATATGTATGTATATATGTATATGCATATATATATTTATATACAGTCAAAACCAAGAGTTGTTTACAAAGTATTCTTTTTGGATGCATTTGACCATATTATTTGACCCTATTATTTTCTGGGGAGACTGTCATGACTTAATTGAATTTGGTCCATAGTTATTACTACCTGAGGCATGGTATCATCAGATGTCACAAGGTTGGTAATATCTCAGGAGAATTCCAAGTCAACCTAGGTGCATTGCTGACATGGGATCAGCACCCTTAGGTACACAAACACAGATTTAGGGACTACTGTCCTTCTGTCAGCAGAGACACTATTCTCCGTGATCACAGTTTCTATCTTCAAACTGAGAACAAATATGTAATACACTGAATGAAATGAAATTACGTTTCCACTTTCGATTTTTCCCATTCATTTCATGATACATTTTGAGAATTGCAAAAAATTCTGCAAAACTCATTAATAATAATTTAAATGTATCATATCATGCATGAGGATATTAGCTTTGGATCAAAATAAATATGTGATTTAAGAAGACCTGACACAAAATTATTTTCATTGTATAAATCATCACAGCATGAGACTCATTTCTGACTAATTCTTCAGTAAACTTTATCATCTTTTAATCCCCCCTTAAGATATCTTTTTCTGGAACACATCCCATTTTCCTTTTTGCAGAAGTAGTTTTATCTATACCGCAGAAGACATAAAGATACATTTTGCTACACAAACCATCTGCTGAGTAAATCTTGCCTAAATTTTGTGTTTATGAATGATAGCTGTAATTAGCCCTACATGAGAGAGGGATTGTTGCTTAATAAAAGGTTCCTTAATTATGAGCACTCATAAGCCCAGGCATAAAGAAACCAAGGCTTATTATTCATCATGTAGACACTTTCCTTGTATTTTTGCCATCAGCTCAACCACAGGAGATTATTTTTTTTTAATCTGATGATGCAGCAATCAACCCAGAACTGTCATGACAGCAAATCACACCTTATGTACAGCTGGATAACAGAAGCCAGAGCTGAGCAATGAATACGCAATAGAAATTATTAGATGGATAATTTGAAGCCTCAGGCAAGAAGATGAAATTGGAGAGCAGGTTAAAAAAAAAAAAAAAAGTAGAGAAAACCTATTAATAACAAGCCTGGGCCAACACCCAATGGAAAATCCTAACTGTTTTTTTGTCTTATATGTCTTACAAGAATTGTAAGAATCTGAACTACTTATGATACTGACAGTGCTAAATCTATGAGCATATCTAAAGCACACTAGAATTGCTTCACTGGCATATCATTCCATGACTATAAATTACAGTAGTATTTCAAACCTATTTGCATATGATTTATCATAGTATCTGCTGCATCTGTTCATTAGGATTATTCAACACAACTCATAAACAAAGTAGATATGTTCCAAGATAACCACATGGTGCACTTCAGTTAATAAATACCAAAATTTGCTACTTGAAAGTACTTATGGCAATTATGAAATTGATTAAATTTCGACTGACAGCCTCTCTTTCACAATGGATTGCAATGCACAGTAAATTAAAGGGGTTTCACAGTTGTATGTTCAGAAAATATTTCAGACTTTCAGGGATACTGAATAACCTGCTGATATACCGTGCCAAATATATTCTCTAAAAATGTAAGGCCTTTTAAAAATTATCAAAATTTTTGTAGCAATGTCAGGATATACTACAGTGAATTTCAAATACTACAGTAGCTCTTATGTACTACCAATAGTCTAGAAAATCATGAGGAAGAAGGCAGTCAAAGCTATGTTGCCAAATACTACTGGGCTGGCGGTTGCAAATTCTGGGAAATAAAGTCACCTTTTTGTTGCAGCTAAAAGAAATGACTACTGCAAAGGTCCTCTACTATACATCTAAGGTCTTTCAAAGTAATTTTACCTTGAATAATAAATAATAAAAAGAATTTATAATAAATAGAAAAGGAAGTAGGGAAAGGACTATACACCCACTGTTGCACAAGTGAATTAGAATGAAGACAAAAAAATGTTTTTTCACCACCCCTGTAAGGCTGAGTCATCCTACATGTTACTTGTGTTAAAGACAACTGATAAGTCATTTTCAGGTAACACTGAAAAACCTACAACCAGCTGCATGCACATCATCTTGAAGGATAAGGATCTTTAGTTTACAAACCCTTCAATGCCCAAAATCTATATCCAATTAAGAGAGAAACATCTCACTTATGCTTATGTGCTTCATCTGCATGTCCCTGCATTAGGGGTTGGACCAGATGACCTCCAGAGGTCCCTTCCAAACTCAACCAAACTGTGACTGTGACTTGAGCAATTCTTGCAGTCAACAGAGAGGGACAATCCCGCTCACCTCCCTCCCAGCACATAAATCACCTTGTCCTAAAAAGGACGGAATGAATCATCACCTCATGGTACCTATGAGTCTCCACTATCTAGATCTGCATTTGTGTAATATCCAACACAGATTTTAACTCATAACCAACAGATTTACAGGTGTCCTTCCCTTTGAGACCAGGGTTGGAGGGTTTGGTATACTCAGACTATACTGCTCAAGGACATTAAGGCATGCTTCAGCTAGCAGAGCAAGGCTCAACACCCCTGTTTCTTCTTCTACCTTCCACATAGTTTGTGTAACTGTAGCTCAGATGCCTAATCCTAACAAGATTCATTCACAGTCCTTGAACCAGCCACGAAAGGTTCACTCTGCTCAGCAGTAGAAGACTAAAGACTTTTTCAGGTGGAACTTTTAACTGCATCCCTTCCATACACATGTTCTTCCTGTCCACCTCAACACAGGTCTCATAAATGCCATGTATTCAGAATAAGGACTCATGACAACTGACATTCAACTCATGCACCATGCAATAGCATCAGCATCTCACATCCCTGTGGCTCAGCATCACATCTTCTCCCTGTCTATGCTCTCTGCCACATGGATTCAGGAAAGGCACTGTGGAGACAGGCAGTGCTCAGAGTTGTGCCTCCAGCTAGGACTGTCCTCTCAGGGAGAACTATGACTGTCCTCTCAAGGGGGACTGCCTGCAAGGCAGCTGCCTCATACTTCCCTGCAAATGACTGTGTGCACTGGAGAAGTGATTGCTGGAGGCTTCAGAGTTCAGGTAGTGCAAGACCCTGTATTATTATTGTAGGCAATAATAGTACTAATAAGTAGAAGCAATAAAAACATGTAGAATGACTAAAAAAACTCTCTCAATTACCATTTGTGGTAAGGCAAATTATAAAACTAATCATTACTAATCTATTGTTTATCAAAACCTACCGATTTCCAATGCTTCATACAAGAAAACTGGTGGTAAATACCCTGTCATGACAGTGATGTTATGTCACTACAATGGTGGATTTATTATCTTTAATAAATTATTTAAAAAAAAATAATAAAAATGTGAACGGCATATACTCACCGGAAGGTTTGCTTTTACAATGAATCCCCTGTAAACAGAAACAAAATACTGTAAAAGCTAGTAATAAAAATAAATATTGCTTAACCATTGCACACAAATAGAAACATATCTTAAACGGGTAATCATATTTATATTTCACAATAGAAATAATTTTCAAGGTTAAAAAAAGGTTTTCAAATACAGTGAAAATGCATATCACTACTGCATATGGCAGCCTTATATGTATGGGGACACAAGATCAGCATTATCCTCATTTTCATTTATTCCTACTGAGGTGTGTAATTGTTCTAACAAGTGTAACAGTTCCATCAAATACAGACAGCATTTTATCAGGTACTCTCATTCCCACCGACCAATAGCTTATGTATTGTTTCATTAAACTTTACAATGGATTGCTTCATACCAGAGCAAAGGAACTCAGCAATTTTTTAATGGAATATATTTAGAACATTATTGAATATTATATGATTTCTAGAAGATCTCACTAGAAAGAAATTATTATGGTAATTGCAAATGAAGTTTAGAAATAAGACTTGCCTTTTTATTTCTGAAATCTGGCTCAGAAGCCTGAAAATAAAATTACTCAGGCACAGTACTTATCGTGTTCAAGTGGGAAAGTGTCTTTGTTAGAGGCAAAGTGAACCTGGCACTGAGATTTTAACAAGCTTCCAGCTATCTTTGGGACAGACTACATTCATTTTCCCAGTAAAATAAACATTTAACCACACAGTAAAATTCTGTGCAAAAATAACAAATCTTATTTTGACTGCTATCCATGACATTCTAAAGAAAGGCTATTGCTCAGCCAGAAAATACTGTTTCCTGCTGTTCTGGCATTCAAGTTTCTGGCATAGCTCTTACACCAGTATTCTTTTGAATACAGAATATATGTTCCCATTTTCTTTCCTTTAAAAGCAGTGTCCTATTGACAGGGACACTTTCATCACACTCACAAAAGGAGCAGGCACCACCTTGTCTCCTCTGCTCTCAAGCACAACAGCAGCTCTCAGTCCTTTTAAAGCATTTGAAGATCTTGTTGACTAGCCAACAATCTGTAAGTTTTAGAGCCAGCAAAAGTCTTCTGGTAAACACTTTTAGAAGTTCTCAAATTGTATACAAACACAGAGGCTGCAGCCTGGGTAAGCATTAGCACATCACAATTGCTTTGTGTTCCATGAGGCTTTCATCCACAAGGAATTCTGTCCTCCTCAGAAACACAGCTGTAGAGCAAAGCCTTATTACTGCTGCAGGTGAGAAATGGCAGCATGTTGGTTCCCCTGTGGAGCTGCCTAGGGTACCTGAGAAGTTTGTGTTCTGTCCTTCATCGCTGCTTTTAATTGGAGCTAGATAAGCTCCTTTTTAAAGGTGGCCTTTAGAAAACCAGTTCCACTAACCTGTATTAATTCACATTCCTCTGTCCTTTTGGCTCTTTTATTTTCTAATAATCACTTCTAGAGGTAAATTGTCATCTTTTACAATTGGCAGTTTGTCACTATGACTCACAAAAGTGCAAATGCATAAAAGGTGGTATTTTAAACCACATTTTATAATAAGACAGACATGGTCATATACTTTCATGGACTGAAGATTATAAAAGTTACTCGTGACATTGTTAAAGATATTGCTCTGGCTGCTTCTACAGTATAATATATTGACACTCATAGAAGTAGGGTCTGTTGCAATAGGACAAGGGATAATGGTTTTAGAGTGAAAGAGTGTAAATGGAGATTGGACATAAGGAAGAAAAATTTTACAGTGAGGGTGGCGAAACACTGGCACAGGCTGTCCAGAGAGGGGGTGGATGATCCATCCCTGGAAATATTCAAGATTAGGTTGGATACAGCTTGGAGTAACCTGATCTAGTCGAAGATGTCCCTGCTCTTTGCTGAGGGGCTTGATTACCCGGCTTTTAAAGATCCCTTCCAACCCAAATAATTCTATGATTCTATAAAAGAAACCAAACTTGTTCTAAAACTGGGACACTTCTATTTCAATGATTTTTAAATTTCCTCAAATCCCCCTGAAGAACTAAAAACTGTAACTGGTAAGACCTAATTTCTGCTCTAACATATCATAGAAATATTTGTTATTTATTGATTGCTTCTGCCCACCATCCCACTCCTCCCACCACTGAAAAAAAGCTTCATTGGTAGTTTGCTGATTCTCCCTCTGCACATTCATCAATAAAAAGAAGACTATAGCTTTCTGAATTATTCAGTGCAACACTAAACCAATAGAAGTGGAACATGCCAGCTCATACAAAACTACTGTAATTTTAACCGCTGTTTTAAAATCATAATTTTGAATTATTTCTCATCAAATCTTGCTGAAGTATGCTGAAGAAAAATTTGAATTCAGTCTCTTTACTTGAGGCTTTCCGTGGCCCTAGGGAATGGAATAGACAAATACACAAAATGACTACAAAAAATCAAGCGAGTGAGTTAGGGAGCTCACTTTCTTGGTGAGAAAACCTAACTGTTGGATCAACTAATTACTCAGCCATTACTTACTGGAAGAAATTAATCCCTAATGAGGCCAATAATTTAGCAAATTACTTCCGTATTTTTAACTTCCCATTTGGCAGCCAGACTATTGAAAATATTTTGGTTAAGTGGCTTGACAGACTTTCCAAGTGACAGTCAAAATTTCTAGAGCAACACCTTTAAAGTAACTTCTCTAACCATTCTAACAATTATAGGGCAAAAAAATCCATTGAAAAAAATTAAGATGTCATTGAAGTAAATAACAAAAATCTCACAAAACTCAGAAGATTCAGCCTTTTACCTAAATAAGGTCAGTGCTTTGGGGTCCCTGTTATGACACCTGAAAAATGGACATTATATGTAAAAGTTACAAACACGGGGGGGGGGAAACAGAACACCCACTTCTGTGGGGCTGTGGGATGATGCAGAAATCTTTTTATACCCTCTAGTTTATCCTAATTAATTACTGATTCTCAATATTGCTCAGAGGAATCCTGTCATCTGAGCTTTTGCATGTATTTTCTCATCTTTTTCACAGGAAAAAAAGAAACACATGCTTCAGTGACTTTTGTCCTGGTAGGTAGATATTTTGTCATTCTTGGACACTTGGTTTTGTTCTGGGTGAGGAGTTGTTGGGAATGTTTACATAAATAATCAAATATTTGCACAAACACTTGCCAGTTACAGCAACATTTAGTCACAGCCCAATTCCTTATTTTTCTTATAAATGTTTCTTTTTATTGTACAATACCAGGGGGGTAGGGGTGGTATTTTCTTTTACAATCATTTTGCAAAATAGTCCAAAGAGACCATTTGTGTGAAAGAAGAACTCAAATGAATTAGCCAAGTTCCTCTCCCACTTTCTATATCTTTTGTTTTCAGGAATTTTCAGTGATGAGTACAATAGAAAAACATAACACACTAAAACCAGAATGGAAATTTTCTTCCCCTTTCACAAATCCCAAGGGCATCTTTTATGCAAAAATAAGATCCTGAACATGACAGTACACTTTACTCCTATACAGAGAGCATCTTGATTCATATCTTCTTTGGCAAAGAGCCTAAGCAAAATATACTTACACAATGCACAAACAGTTAGGGATTTTCCTATTTCTCTAGGGTTTTCCCCATTTGTGGTATTACTCAACTCTAGCTAGAGGTTATCTGAACAGACACCACCAACGTGCAGTATTCTGAATAGAAGGTGTGGTGCCAATTTTTTAGCTAGCACAGCAACTTCTCCTCAATCTAAGCCAATTGTAATATCCCATTGTTTTGCCTAACAACTGTAGAGAAGAAAGTGAGATCAGCGGAGGAAGACTTGGATTAGGGGGCACAGAGAGTGTTTTCATGAATTAATATTACCAAGGAAATGGAAAAAAGATCAGATCTGCTTCCCATCTCCTCTCATATCTCCAGGCACTGAATCAAGTGCAGAATTGTGGAAATTCTTCCCTGGATGTTTTGTCACGCAGGAAAGAATCTGAGGAAAAACTTGTTTTCATAGTCTACCTGTTAGCTCTGTTGTACGGCAGCCCTTCCACAGCTCTGTGAGGAAGAGTACTATGCCTGAAAATGACTTAAAATGTATTCTTTAATTGGGACTAGGTTGTCAGACACTTAACATTCATTCATTAAGGTACCTACATTAAAGTCAGTGAATATAGGTGAAGTTTTCCACCCTTTTAAGAGATCCTCAGTGGCAAAGCTATTACCTATATTTCTGCTTTAGGTTCAGCTGTCAGAGAGGACAGAGAGAAGGCAACATGACCATATTCTGATGTTTCCATCTATTCCAACAATTTCTTTTCTTTGACCACCATTAAAAGCAAGAATGTATGCATTCTTACAACACAGGAAAAGAGTGGTTTTGCAATAACTGATGCTCAAATTGCAGCCAAAAGGCTGATAAAGATGATTAATTTAATAACGTAATTTTCTGAATTTCAATTGAGAGGATATGCTCTGCACAAATCCATCTTATTCTGCACACAAATAGGAAGGATGTCCCAGATCACTAAGTCTAGTCCCCGATAACCACAGATACCGTATCATCCAATCCCTTTCAAAAACTGGAGAAGCGTTATTCTAAAATCAGTCAGGCTTTCATGTGCACTGCTCTGATAGCCAAGGCTATTCCAGAAGCCCTACTGTCTGCCAGCACCAAATCTTTTAATTTCTAACATGAACACAACAATGGTTAGCTTGTATTGACTTCTGATCGTACTCATTATCTTTTCACTTAAATAGATGCTTTCCACCCTGGAATTTACTTTTCACTTATCTACAACCAGTAATAAACTGGTTTCTCTGCCTTTTCTGAGACTGTAAAAGTCAAGCTCTTTTATTCTAATCAACCATGCTTTCCTTCTTACCATCACCCTTCTCAGCAGCTATTTCTACTTTAAAGTATCTGTCCAAATGGAGTGACCAGAACCACACACAGTTCTGAAGAGAAAAGGGTTTATTGGTGCCTCTTAAAGTTGTAATAATCTTTGTCTCAGGTGGGAGGACCCCAAACATGCCATATCAGTACTTATCCTTCAACAGAGAGGGAGCTACTGTGTGTGTAATCAATCAAGAGCAGCTTTCTTTTCCCAATTCAGTTCAGGGAGGAAAGGGCCTACAGAATCTGGGCCTTTCTCATAGCCTTTAGTGAAAAACCTGACAATGAAAACATGATCTCAATCACCTCCATAAAGAAAAGGTCTTTGAGCAGTGGACAGCCACAGTGAAAAGTTATATGGATCTACACCTTTTCAGAACTTTGGATGGAAACAGAGAGGATTCAGAGCTGTATCATAAGCTCCACAGACTATAAACAAATTCCTTTCATAGATACATTCAGCCCCATAAACTATCTAGAGAGAACTTCACAAAGGGAAACGACTGAGTATACTTTAGCTTTTTCCAGAGCTATTTTCACAGGGAAGGACTTAATGGCTTCACACTTTACACATCATTGATGCTAGTGGGGATTGGAACTTTTCTCATTGTATTCTTAGAAAGCTCACAGCTGTATTTATCTCACCAAATGTAAGAAGAATTCTTGCAGTAAAAGAAAATTTTAGAATTTTCAGATACAGAGTTCTTTACAGTAGAAGAAAACACAGTGATTCCTGTCCCACTAAATTATGGTCAAGTATTTATACATAAAAAACCCATGTTACTGGGTGAAAAGAAAAACTAATAGATCTCCAGAACACACTTGGCAATTGAATAAAACTGTGGTTATATTTACCGAGAACCAGAGGAATTGCAATGATTAATACACATAATATAAAAATTTAGAACTGTTAAAAATTCATAGTACTGCTAATACAGTGCCCTCAAAAGACCTTTTCTCAAAAGAAGCATCTGTATTAGTTTTGACATCATGTGTAATTACTCTCATTGCCAAGGTGAAACTATCTTACTAATGATACTTTTCTATTTTTGGCAAACCACAAGGTTTTTCTTCAACTTTTGCTGGCAATGTGTGATCAGATGTATGTGAGCAGTATGCAGTGGGACTAGCTAAACAGTCATAGATGGAAACGTTAGGACTGTTACCCATGTAGAAAGGAAATGGCACCTGAACTTATGGCAAAGCATTATTTTGAACTACTTTGAACTACTGTTTCTACAAAAGCACCTGAATGTTGCTAGATTTTTTTACGAAATGATAAAAGGAAAACATCTGAGTCATGCCTACGCATTATCCAGCTCTAAGATTTTCTCTGTGTGTTCCAAGCTGAACAAAACCCATCCCATCACATTAGTACAGTGCTGAACCTGGGAGGATAATTACTAGTGAGAAATGGGATATCAACCTCAGGCTCAGTACAGTGCTAACGAGGTCACGCACTTTTTGGATGAGAGCTGGCTTGTGTCCAGCAGAGCAAGGTAATATCTGTCTGTGTTCCAGTCAGTATGTATTTCCTCCTGCACTGTATTGCTGCAGAGGAATCCTGTTCCTGTCTTTTGACTGCATTGTCCATTATGTTTTCAGGACTGCATGTGGCATATAACGTCTTCTGGCCATTGCAGTGGCTGCATGGCTAGATCCCTTCTAAAGAGCAGTATTGCTTTGAAGTTTTTCAACTGCAAAGAATATTCCCCCTTCCACTCTTTTTAAATTAATTTTATTTTATAATAATGTGATACAAAAAGGACCTACATATAAACCACTTGATTTTAAATTTATTGGACCAAAGGGAGCTATGACAGTCTGAGCTAAAAGCTGCCTGTTCTATTGTATGCTTCAGCTCCAGGACTAGAAGCAGAATTTGCTTGAAGCTACTGCATGCACTAACATCTTTCTTTTAGAAATAAAAAGAACTAAACAGAAAAAAAACCGCAACCAAAATTTGTCAATCCTTTTGATGTCATGTTTCCTAAAATATTAATACAAGTTGTTAAAAAACATAGTAGTGTACAATAGACACAGTAAAATTAAAATGTACTTTAAATGCCATACCCTCAGCTGGTATAAATCAGCACCATTTCATACACAGAGTGTCAAAAATTTCAGATCACTGAGCTGCTTGAAAGGAGAACTAATCTGCCAAATCAGCACTTCTAATCTAACAATGAGACATGGACACTGACACAGCATCAATTATTTCAATGACTGACTGGAGATCTCATACAGGGGATGACAAAATGGAATCAAAGAAATTTAGGGTGAAAGGGGTCTCTGGAGGTAGCCAAGTCCAGCCTCCTGCTAGAATCAGTACTAACACCAACATCAGATCAAGTCAGCCATTATTTTGGCTGTTTCTTGAAAAACTGGAGGATGCAGATTCCACAAGCTCTCAAGACAACCATGAATATCCCATGCTTTGAAGTTAGGATGGAATGATGATCTTTATAGCACAGAAGAGGCTACAGGAAAAACTATCCCTCAACAACACTGACAGCACTGAGACTTGCAGTCTCAGAAGTGACTGGAATCAATGGGCAGCAAGATTGCCACAGAAAAGAAAAAAAAAGAGGGGGGGGGAAAGGGCAAGAATTTAAGTGAAGATTATGAGAAGAAACCCTCCACCACAGAACTGCTCCTTTGCTGCTGAAGGCAGTGGTTATTTCTTTTGGAAATGTATATTTTTATTTTGAAGATATTTTTCCATTCCAGTTACTGTCTTCTCATATGACCTAACACTATTGCTCAGCAAGAAGAGGAAATACATTGCAGGCCTGGTTTTCCAGCTCTCTGGAATACACAGAAAAGTCCTCACTGTTTTGCTCTAGACAAGTATTCTTTTTATAAATGTTTAGAGTCAGTCCCAGGAGCAGAACAGTGCTCAGCTTTACACGTGACATTTATAAATGAAAAATGCCATGCTGCTCACATTCAGAAATTGTGGAAGACACTTTCCACTGATTTGAATGAACTTTTAATCAGATGCAAATGGGGATAAATTTTTCTGCCTATTGTGGTGGGTTCACCCTGGTGAGACAGCAGGTGTCCACCAAAGGTCCTCTGTCACTGCCCTCCACAACTAGACAGAGGAGAGAAAATATAACAAAAGGCTCCTGGGTTGAGACAAGAAGAGATCACTCAGCAGTTACCATCATGGGCAAAACAGAGTCAGATTGGGGAAATTAGTTTCATTTATAGCAAGGAATGGAGGCTGTGGTCAGTTCATCATACGTTGTCTCTTCTGCTCCTACCTCCTCAGAGGGAGGACTCTTCATACTCTTCCTCCTTCCCCTGCTCCAGAATGGGGTCTCTCATACAGGAGACAAAATTCCATGAACTTCTCCAAGGTGAGTCCTTCCCACAGGCTGCAGTTTTTCCTTAACTGTTCCAGTGTGGGTCCCTTACTTTTAAGGGAGTCAGTTTCTCAGGAACAAACTGCTCTAGTGTGGGTCCCCCAGAGGGTCACAAGTCCTGCCAGCAAACCTGCTCCAGCAGGGGCTCCTCTGTCTGTGGGTCCATGGGTCGTGCCAGGAGCCTGCTCCAGAACAAAATTCCCACAGGGTCCCAACTTCCTTCAGGCATCCACCTGCTTCATCAGGTGATAACAGAAATCTGTTATTTCAGAGGCACTATTAATGATCCTTGTGGCTCCCTTCCAATTCAGTATATTCTGTGATCACTGATGGTCTTGACCTTGGCCAGTGGTGGGTCTGGCAGCTTCTCACAGAAGCTATCCCCCATCCCTGCTACCAAAATTTTGCAAAGCCATCACACCTATACAAACTTCAGCTTTGCCATAAGAAAAGGGTCACATAATTTCCAAGTAAGGAAATTTCTCTGTGAGGATTTTGCATTTTTACTGGTAGTGAAATAAAGCCAAAGTTTGCAGCCATTTTCAAAATGATTAAGTCAGCCAAATCTAAAAAAGAACTTAGGTACCTGGAACATAATTTAAGCAAACTGTGGTAATCTCAGCCGAGTACCATGATCTACAATATCCAACCAATTGCTACCCAACACTAGAGGCACCTAAGCTTATTAGATACCTCCCTTTCTGAGGTATCAGAAGATCCCTCAGGTATCCCAAAGATCCCTGGATGCAAGTAGAACCAGAAACTGGAACTGTGGAAGAGTGGCTCTCAGTAGCTGCTCTACAGAGAGAACATCGAACTCCGGCTCATAACTCAGGTGCCTGGGCTCTAGAGAGTGGAGATCAGACTAAACCAATGCTTAACTTTTTCCCTTGTCTTAACTTGAGGCAGCACCATGCTGAGCATGCAGGTTTCTCATACTGCCCTGACAAGTCGCTAATGTTTTCTCATGATCTCCACTGAATCTGTATTTAATAACCTGCAACCATAAGAATGAAGCAGCATCACAAAATGGGTGAGTGTTGCAGACACTATCCTGACATGCTGGGGGCGTAGGGACTTAAAAATGAACTTGCTAAGCCCAACTCTGCCAGCATGGATCACAAACTCATACTAAAATTTAGAATACCATAGCACACTTGACAATAATTTCTTATAACAATTTCAAGACTTTGGAGACCACATGTCAGGGTTGAGACTCCCTTCAAAGCAGGAGCACGTCTCTGGTTTTTGTAGCTCCCATTAAAATTATATTTTTCCCTCTTCTCCTTAAATAGAGGAAAATTTCAATCTAAATAATCCTGGAACTACCCCTGATTATAGCTTTTCCTGATGAGAAATATTTTTAAATATTGACTTTGGTTTTCTTCTATCCTTAGCTTGTTATGTTGTTGTGTAGGGGTGTAAGGCCATACAAATGATCCTGCAGGACATGCTAGAAGCCATGGAAGAGTGGTCTTAGATGGCAGTCCTGGGAGGCTACTGTATTCCTGCCTGGTGCCACAGTATCAGTTAAGGATCTGCTTCCATTAAACACAATGCTAAAGATGCCTGACTGGCTCTAATAGTGTTTCTTGAGTTACAGAAATATTCTAGCCACAGCAAATGAGGAAAATCTTAGTACATGAAGGTTTTTACAGCTATACTTAAATACATACTGCAGCTATTTGAAATTTTTTGAGAGAGAGGATTATTTCTTAACTGTTCGTACTTGCATTATTGTGTCTGAAAGTCTGGATCCTTCATCAGAAACCTTATACCAGAATCCCTGCATACATGCCCTTCCACTCCTATCAAGAGCAACAAAAGCCAAAAACACCTTTCCCTGAAAGAACTAGCAGTGTGAATACATGAAAAATTAAAAAACACTCAAAATTTGCTTGTAGAAAAGCCCTACTGAAAATACCTATAGTGTGTATTCTAGGTGAAACATTTTCAGTTTGAGATAATTGACAGAGAAGCTAGTTATGACTAAATTTGGAAATTTTAAGGAGAAATAAGTAATATATAATACAAAACAAAAAATAATTATTTGAAAAGTCATTACATAACCTATTTCTCCAAATTTTTACTGTTAATAGTAATTTTGGGGGGGGGGGAAAGGGGAACAAACTATGTAATAATCATATAGTTTGGTTTTATATAATGTATCTTCCTCGTACTGTAGTTGCTAAATTTAGCATAATCCTATTAAAGGAGGCAGAGGTCCAAGAGAAAGGCTTCCAAAGAGGCAGGATCCTACCAACTTTACAACAGCACCATTGTTTTGCCTGACCCTCCTGATCATGCTCTTGTCCCTAGAAGCAGCAGTAATTCATGGGCACAGCCTCAGCTTAATAAATCCATCAGTGTTCAGTAACTTCATTTTTGCTTCACACTATGTCTCATTTTTAATGATAGCACTTAGTCACTGAAAATCACCTATGCCACACATTTGCCTAAAAAGCATATGTGCTTTTTGACCTCTAAGTGGAAGAGAAAATAAGCTACAAAGGCAGACTGAATGGTAACACAGGTGTGACCATGCACTAAAAATTATTCTATTGTATCATACATAAATAGAATATATTGAAAATGAGGGAGAAGAAAATCAAAAGAACGCATACTACTGACCAAAACTAATCATGAAGCATCACAATATAATGAGAATTATAAAAATAAATTAAAAACCCACAAACTATGACAAATTATAACATAAAGATATCAAAATTTGAAAAGTAATGGAGAAAACTCATTGCAGTTACAGAAGGATGAACAGCAGGTCAGAGAGATGAGGAAGTGGGGAAAAAGATTAAGGAAGTTTGCATATGTAGGGATGAAAGGGAAAAACAAAACTGGAGACAGTGAAAATTCTTAACTGCAATAAATTCTATTTCCTCAGATTCTTTTTCCAAGAAAAGACAATGAATGCACATCTAGTACTGTACAGTGTTGTTTATGTGATTCACACTCTCTGAAAATATGCAGACAAGTAGAGGCAATTTCAAGACAGTCAGTTTTCCAGAAATGATTGAAATTTACCACACTTATTCAAAGCAACTATGTTGAAACACTTCCTTGCAAAAGAAAGACCTACAGGTAAGTTGCAAAGTAAAACTAAAACTCTCTTCATTTTTGCATAGACATCTCCTGAATGAGATTGCATGTCCCATACAGTTTTCATGGCAAGTCCCATATTCTGCATGCTGCAAGGACAGGACACACTATGAGCAAAACAGGGCTTCAGCTCTGCTGACTGTTACAAAGCAATATGTGAAATATGATTTGAAAGACCATCTATAGATCCCACAAAAGAGAAAAGGATGAATGAATGAATGAATGAAAGCAGAAGTATTTATCTTTGAAAAAACCTCAAGATGTCATCTACTCTACATTTCTGTCTTGGGAAGAATGACCTTTACCTGAGATGTATGTGAGCTATATTAGACATATCTGGGCTATATTTTCTTACTGTGTGCAGAGATCTGTACAGGTTCCACAGGCAATTTATTCCAGTACTCAGCATCACTAGTTAAGGTGACTTTCCAGTTTACTCATGACCTCAGAAAATTCTGGCCCAGTGAATTCCTACGGTTGTGAATGCAGGGGTAGTGCTGGGATGCATCTGTATCACATCTGAATATATGTGAATTTACTGGTTCTGAGATCATTCCTAGCCAAGTAGTTTAAAGCTGGTCTGGAACTTCCTCAGCAACACACTGCAGTTTTAGGCATATTTTCTCATTTGTTTTTTTAAGATGGCAAATAATGTTCCGATTTCCAAAAAATAGCCAATAAATGCTAACAAAATCAGAAGGAAAAAAATGGAAAAAAAAGTTTTAGAAGGAAATGTATTTTTCTGACAGTGTGAAAACTACTATGAAAAACATCTGTAAATGGGCAGATATATGAAATCCTCTTGTGGATTGTACTGCATCTCAGCAAATATTAGCAGATAATATGTTTTATATTTTTATGCATCTCCTTCAGCCATCAGGTATATCAATGCAGGCACAAAAAAGTCTGTGTTGAATCATCTTTCTATGCTGGGACTTTGCAATCTATCTCTCTCATTCACTCTAAGACAGGTCTTTAGTCTCTTTAGACATTTTCCATGTCTAAAATTAGTTTTTCAATCAGATTTTAGAGAATAACTGAATTATGTCACCTAGATTATCATGCTCATTTTTTAGAGGCTTGGGATCACTTTTAAAATATGAATTGCTTAATAATGAAAAAAGAATACCAGTGCATGTCAGCTGACTTAGTGGTCTATCACTGGTTTTGCAGTGTGTAGTATTCAGCAAGAATGGACTAATCCATGGCATAAAGATCCGGTAAAGAAACACCACATATTTCAATTATAAATAGCATGACCAAGCAGTAGCTATATCAAGAATTTGCTGCCAATAACTTTTATAATTACAGGGAAATCCTAGATTCGGTTTAGGGTTTCCTTGTTTATCTACAGACTTTGGAAATATTGCTACGTACAGAGGCAGACAATACAAATACTATTTCCCAGTGTTCTGGGGAGTGTTTTTAGATGTAGTGGTCTTGATCTTTACCAGCTGTTCAAATTTGGCATAAGCCTGTTTCTTTGTGTACAGCCTGCAAACAATGTGGATTGTAAAAGGAGTAGAGTACAAACCCAATTTCAATTGCAGGCTGGGATTCCCCAATGCTTTTACAGGGAAACTTGGTTGATAACTGTGTTTGCTATTGGGTGGGGCATGGAGACCATGCCCATATAATTTAACCTCTGAATACTAGAATATCACGCGATCTCTAAAGCCAAGTCATTAAAATATGGAAGGAGAAATAAATCATAATACATAATAAAAGCTTAGTTGTTCCTTTGCCATCACTCAACCCACAACTGTATATTTTCATGCTGTTTAAATTTTCATATAATATTGGCATAAACATCCAATATTCTTTTGGTTTTTCCTTTCCCGTACTGAACAGACGTACAGTTTCTGGTACAGTAATGAAACCTGGATATTGCCTTATGAAAGGCAATGCAAGGGCGTCTTGCTGAATACTTATGGTAAACTAAGAATGTTCATAAACTTGTAATAAGATCCAAAATCCAAACAGTTCGTTGCAAAGGTTTTTCAAGTCATATACCTCAAAATAGTTGTCACTATTTCCCTCTTAAGTACAACCAGTGCTTTACTCTGTTAAGGAGTACCCAAGGAGATCAAAACTGCTCACAAATATCCAATGGACGCAGCCACCTTAAAATCTAGTCTGCCAGTCGGACTCAACAGTTTCAGTTATTAAACCTGCTCAAAATCAAATTAATTGCTTTTCATCCCCCTATTGCTTTATGGAGAACCACACAGCCTCAAGTTTGGAGGAGAAATCAGTACACACATATTGCACACAAAGACAAATTGTAACCTCTGGTTAGTGGCCCTATAAAGATCACTTATGGAGAAGACTGACTGCTTCCTTTTAAAAGGAATGTAGGAATGCGATTGAGCCCACAAATAGTGGTCAGTTATGTAGGAAAACTGAAATTACTTTCAAAGGAAAAGGAAGAAGTTTTCTCTAACAAGCTAGTCATGAGACTCTAAAGTTCATGTAGCTAAAATGCTTTGCACTAGATTGAAAATGCTATGCTGGCAGTAATTTATCCTGTTGAGATCATTATTGTTCCCACTGAGAAAACATTTTTGTCTTAAAAAGTCATTAACGCATTCAGTATTCTATTGAATACAACTAGCAGAAACAGCACATAGAGAACATGAACTGAATCCTGCCTCTATCACAAAAGATTGATTGATTGATTCCATTATGCTGGAAACAATATATTTCCTCTGTAAATAAAAAAAAAAAACCACCTTTCTCAGTTATCTAACCTTCACTATTGGAAAAGGTGTAAGACAGATTCTTGAAGGCAAAGAAAGGCATCCACTCTGCCAAACCTCAGGGCTGTGTCTATATCTGAGGCAACTAGTGAATCAGTCTTTTTAACATGCTTACCTAAGATATGACAAAGATACCCATTAAGGTCCCCAGTGATAAATCCTATCCACTAGACTAAAACTCACCAAAAATGTTGGTATTGATTTTTACATGCTGAGTCTGATAGTCCTACACTGTTTGGAGAGATAAATTAGAATGGAAAATCATTTTAAACTCTCGTTGCTGAAGACCAAGGAGCATAAATTATTTAAAATACATGTGTATTTGCATTCATAAGTATAGTACATAAACATTCTTGAAAAGTGTTCAGATACATCTACAGATTAATCTATTATGACTATATTTTATTATTCTAAAAACTTTATCTCAGTGGATAGAGACTGCAGAATTTGAATACAGGAATAATAACTATAATATAGGAATATTTAAATATAGGGAGGGGTTTTTTTTGCTCAATCTAGTATTTTATAAGCATCTTTATTCCTACTGTTTTCCTAGGATACATGTATAAAATACAGAATAAATTTCTGTAACATGAACTAACTTAATATCTGGGTAGTACGACCACATTTAGACAATCTTTAGAACATCTCACTGCTTGGCCTAATCACTGATATCTTCAAGCAGATGATTGTACAGACAGCCAAATTCTTTCATGCCCTCAGTTCCACTTCTCTGTACCAAGTACACAGTTATCAACCTCCACTAAGACTGAAAGTCAGATTCCCTATTATTTAATACTTTTTTTAAAAATTATCTTTCAGTTTACTCTATGCTTACAATTTCAGAATGCCAAGAGGAGCAGAATGTCTCCATACTGCCCCTTTGCGGGGATATTTGGAATTATACAAAATCCAAAGCTAGTAAAGAGATGGTGTGGTTCACACTCCACTTTCATGCACATGCAGAAGTCATTAAATTTAATAGTGAGGTCAATTCATCCCACAAAATGAAAAACAGGTTTTATTTTTTCTCATGCTTAATTCATTTATTCACAGGAAAGTCAGTGTTTCATATATTCCTGACATAATTAGCAATTTCTGAAACCTCCCATTCCTCCCTCCGCATCTTTTTGGCATCACTGCTGTTGTAAAAACCGACTGTGCAAAGTAATGAATATGAACAAAATAATTTTTTTTCAAATACAAAATACAGATTTTAAAAGGTACTAAAAACAGCAGTTGGAAATAATGAAAGATGCATTTTCTTACACTCCCTCAAACATATTTGCTGCTTTGGACACTTCATTCAGAATGACAGGAATATAAAGTGAATGTTCAGGACAGCTGAAGTATTTTCCATTTTTGCTTTCTTCCTTTTCCTACAATTATTTTGGCAGCACACAACTACCATATTAATTGATAGTGAATTGAAAAAAGTAAGAGGTTACCTGAGAACATGAAAGTCCACATTCTTCAATCCTGGGAATAATGTGAGAATCAGCATTCCAAAACAGAATTATTAGAAGAATCTGAACATAAATACTGATCATCTTAAATTGAAACCTCAGAAGAAGCCTTCTACTCTGACAATTCTCCCTCTTGTGCCAAAACTTTAATATGAACTTTAGCCCCTCCCACAGCACCTCTGAGCTCCTCCCTCTAAAACTTTCCAAAGACAGAAAATTGCTAGTTGTGGGAAATATAAACCATGTTCAACTAATTTCTTATGTTCTGAAAATTAGGAAATGTGGACTTCTGACAATCACAGTAAAACCCCCTTCCTTCTGGATCACATCAGCATTAGATCAGTTTTAACCAATTTCCTTTCTGTAAATTCTATATATAAATGGGAACTTTGTTTCTAGAGTGATGCATCAGGCAGGTTCACTGGAATTCAAATGCATTCTTATGCCTACTTATTTTCCTGGCTTTCTAATGCATTGAATAAAAAGAAAAACAGCTTTGCCAAAGCTGTTGGTTTTGGAAGGCTGGTTTCTTCTTTTTCCTCAGCAGGAAAAACAGATTCTTTTCCCACAGAAATCTGTGCCTTGAACTTATTTCACTTATTACCTAATTATATCAATAGAGGCATCTTGTTCAATAGCCAATCTTGAGCTTTTGGATTGTCAAGGCTCTCAAAAAGTATGCACGTTTTTACAAAGAAGCTCAACACCACCAGCTCTGAAAGCAATGCAGGAGTGAGTCACAACACCTCAACACCTGCTAGCATAACAAAATTCCCAAGAATGTCCCTCTGGTTGCTACAATTCATAGTCCCACTACAAGGAACAAGTATTCCAAAAACACACTCTCTGGTTCATACAGACTATGTTACACCCAAGGCGAATAGGGAGTCATTCCTCCATAGAGAGAGCTTGCCCACAGCTGAGAGATATCTCTCAGTAGGACAGTGCCAGAACCCAGCTAATCAGTGCTCTTGCAAAATCTTTTATATCCATTACAGTAGGGAACATACAATTAACACCATCTGCTAGGATCTGGCTTTACTAATACTTTTTTTAATAACACATAAAATACAATGTCTACTCTGTCAATGTATTACTGTACTTGTATTTGAGATACTCATGTGCGTCCACTTTGTCAATTTTCCAGTAAGGCTTTATTTTTTGAAGATAAGCAGTATCAATCACAGTACTGAACAAAATGTAATTTAACTATTTTGGTTAAAAAATAACAATTAAATTTCGTCATCTCGTAGAAGCCTGGACAGCAAGAAGTTAATGTGTTGCTATGCCTCAAACATTGATGACCACTCAAGAAGGCAAGTTAAAACAGGATGTGTCTGGAAAGGGGGACCATGTGTAGGTAGGGCAGCACCTTCCTGGTGCCCACTTCCCTGTTCTGGTCCATGGCAACCACACAACGTAAAGGACAGCGCAAGCACAGAGGTGAGGTCAAGAAGTGGCCTGAACTGTTAACTGAGGCTCAATCCAGTAGAGGGAGATCAAGACCACCAAAAGACCCTCAAAGCCTCCTGACCCATTACCAGAAAGGTCCAGAAAAACTTTGACCACGGGCATCTATGAATCTTGGGTGCTCTCTTCTGTGTAGAAGTGGGACATGACACATCTACACACAAAAATACACCAAATGGAATATCTGCCCAGTCCACTCTCCTGTGACTAAAAGGATCAGTAGGATCAGTAACAGATGTTAGGAAAAATAAGTTAAATATCCTATTTTTCTGGATTATTTTAACATATATGCTGCCAAGTTCCATTACCTGGACCTTATGGATTTACTGAACTGAATGGCATGTGCACATCATTTGTTTTAATACCTGTTTCTAGAACTTTCTAACATGAATTTTGGTTTTCAAAAACTTCTTGAGGCAATGAGTTATACTATGTTTATTTGTTTTGTTTTGATTTTAAAACTGCTTCCAAATAGTTCAGTCAGGTTCTTGCTTAAAAAAAACCATGGAATAACCACTGTCATCTCACCTTTGCCAAAATGGTCACAATTGTATTGTTTTCCAGCATACCTCCCCTATTTTTCCTAAGATAAATAATATACCTCTTCATTTTTATTATACCCTTTTGTAAGATAGAGGTCCTGCACACAATATTCAGGAGTGAGCAGGTCAAGGATTCTCTAACAAATACCAGTTTGTCTCTCCTTATTGCATCATTTGCCAGTAAGTCTATGAAAGCAAGTTCAGCACACACCACAGCTGGTAGCTTTGCAACTTCAACTTCAATTGCAGTTTATGGGAAACCCTGTAAGATACTGTTTGATTATAGTTTCATATATTAGTCTTATTCTTTTGGATTATGTGTTTTAAAATGAAAACTGAGACAGTTCCTCCAACTCACCCTTCAGTATGTTTCCCTGTAATGAACTCCACTGCAAGCACACACTTCAGTTTTTACTGTGCTATTGGATTCCTTGAGCAAAAGGTGTCCTTTCATATCTCCATTACTAGTCAGCTCCACAGACTTTTTGGAAGGCTTCCTTCTTGTCTTGGGTTAAAAATGGATGGTATTGACCTTTCTCAAAAATATTGTGTTGGGACCTGCAAAAAATGTTTTCTTACAGGTGCCATTTTGGGGGATATTGTATATATGTATAGTTCTGAGTTTTCCCTACACTAAAGCAGCTCCTTGTGCCTGGAAATCTTCTACCCTCTCAACTGCTCCTTTTAATTTTGTTTTGGGGACTTATTCATTTTACATAGTTCCTTTCTTGCTTACATATTAGCACAGCACTTTTTTTTTTTTTTGATGTTCAACTTGTGTCACTACTGAAGTGCAACTTTCTGAGGTGCTGCTTGGAAAGGGACCAAAAGTTCTATCTCTTCCTATGGGGTCTGTGATTACTTGCTCCAAGCAACAGTCATTTGCAGTGTACACAAATTTAGTTTTTGCATCACCCTGAGGTAACACTCCTCCAGTTTCCACAAAAATGACTGATGTCACTCACTTAGGAAATTTTATTCTCTTACTGTTTCTGGCATTTCTTAGCACTCCTCTGTCACCTTTGAAAAAAGTCATTGGGTAGCACTGCTCTAACAATATACTCCTCCTATGCAGGAACAGTGTTTCAGTCAATGTTTCTGTGTGGACTGAAGGTGCCATTAAGTTCAGCAGGCAACAACTTTATTGTTATTTACTTGACAGTAACCTCTTTTTAAAATCATGTCTAAACTGCTTTACTGTTCCTATATAATTTGTATCCTATAATTACCATGACACCATGTACACTCATTGTTTTTATTACATCAGATTTTGGAATGCCCATTAGGCTAAGATTCTCACTAAAAGCTGTGCAGCATAACAGACCCATGCCAGGTGTCTTGAAAACTATAATTTATGGAAAAGCATCAGTGGAAAATTATGGAAATTTTGGAAAAGCATGTGATACTTATAGGGGCACTAGCTCTTAGGTTTCCTGCTCAAATCAGACTCTAATTCTTGTTCATAATTCTTAAAAGTAATTTCTTGATAACAGGTTCTTTTATTCCTTGTTCCTCACTACACCTTACCTATATTTTAATCAACATTTGTCTTGTGTTTGATGTTTTTATTACTTCATCCCCTGAAGAACAGATGATAGCAAAAGATATACTGTTCTGCTTCTACCAACATTCCCTATATCTTCAGAAAAAAGACTCTTAAAGAAAACCTTAATAAGAAGGGCCTCCTTTTGCACTTGGGTAATATGGACATTTTGTGCTCTAAAGCTTTATTAGAGCACTGATCAAGGACATGGAAAAGCCAGAATCTAAACATTTCACAGTCAAAGAAGGTTTGAGTCCAATTCTTGCACATTTCAGGATGGTAGTCTGGCTGCTCAGGCTCTTTTTAATAAAATGCAAAGGTAGACTCTAGAGTACAGAGCAAAATCCAGCATTTTCCATTCTCCATTTTCCTTTGGATCAAGCTTGATCTCTCCAGCTGTCTTTGGAGCACAATAGCCACATCCACCCTATATTTTGCAAGAGGATTCTGTGGTGTATCACTACATACTTTCAAGTCTCACCAACACAGGCACACATATCATGACAGCTGTCTTGAGATGAAGGGTCATGGCCAGCACAGTCCCATAGTTATTCTTTTAACTTCATGTGCAGTTGTATTGCCTGCACCAGACAACAGACATCTTGCCTCAGGGCCACTCACATCAACCACAGGACAGCTGTTTATAGCTTAACAGCTTCCTGTCATGTCAGACATGTTCTGGAGTGGAGCAGTGGGGGGTGCCACTGTCATCACAACAAAATATTCACAATGATTCAGAACTACTTGAGAACTGTACTTTCCCAGGAGTGTGCCTACATCTCCTGTGCAGAGTGAGCCTGTAGAGCAAGTACTCAGGGCAGGGTACCAGCAGGGCACATAAGTCCCACAGAGCTGCAAGGCAGGTTGGTGAAACAGGAACTACCCAGTGCTTCTGTATTCAACATGTTACTGATTCATTGTCCAAAGGCAATTGCTACTGGTTTCATCTACGTGATTCAAGGGGACCCTCACTCTCTTTCCCCAACCCATCCTTCTCCTTCAAGAGTGACAAGTATTCAGTAATGATGGCAAATATCACAGTAGGTAACACCTTAGGGGCACTGCCTACAACCTGGGTACAACCCACAGATGTAAAGACTTTATTTTCCTAAGATTAGAATCATACAATCATAGAATGGTTTGGGCTGGACAGGAATTTTAAAGACCATCTAGTTCCAAATTAGGTTGCTGAAAGTCCTGGGCATTAATTTAGAAAAAAAAAGTATTTTAAAAATATTAAAGAATAATATTTTAGACCAGTATAAAATTGTTATTTAAATTATTAAAGAAAAAACTACAAACTTGAGTGTTCAAAAAAAATCCTCTTAAAGTGAAAAAAGAGTAAAATACAATAAAAATAAAGCATATTCATAATTTTCCAGCCTTTTTGTAGACAATCTATATACTTTTATGAACTTAAAGCTCAGAGAAACTGGAGTTATTAGTAAATGGGGGGGGGTTGCAATTAAAAATAAATCAATTATTAAATCTATTTACCTTAATTGTCTTTCTAAAAACCTTACTAAATTGTATTTGTCTGCTTTTGGAGTAGAAAGTAGTTCTTGTGCATTTCTATGCTTTAGCCCTATAGAATAAAAAAAGCAAAAGTGACAATTCAAGCAGCAATAAACAAAAACAGTATTGAATTTTTTTCATTCATCTCTGTGCTAAAGACTACATTTATTTATTCGGTTTTACTACTTACATTACTACTGAAGTACTGGAAGGCTTAGAGATCTGGAATTTTTCAGATTTGATACAGAACATTTTTACTTGAGGTTGCTGACTATTGTTAGGTAGGGAAGAATATAAACCCTATGATTATTTAATTTTAGAAGGTTTTGCTTTATTTATATTGTCTAAAAAAAATTACTTTTCTCAAATTCAGTTGTTTTGTTATCATCATGTATTCCCACACCTATATAATAACATTAACAACATTAGTATACAAATAAAGCAACATTTCAAAAATACAATACAACATCCCAAGTTTACCTCAACGTTACCATAAACTAACTTTTTTTCCTAATGCAGATGAAAATTAGATTGCCTAGAAATAGAAAAGCATTTGAAGGCAAGTTCTTCAGAACCAATTTCCCTAATATGAACTGCAATGCATATAATTTACCTTTTTTTTCACCAGAGCAAAGCTGAAAGTGCAACTAAGTACTTGAAATACTTTGTTCCTTTTATTTTAGAAATATAAAAACATTAATTTTATCTGACTTGGTTTTCTGTTATGGAGAAAATATTTTTCAATCGTGGCTGCTTAAAGGAATAATGCTAATATGAAAATTAGAATCCATCCTTACCTAGAAGTGTATTTGGGATTCACATCATCAAGAAGAGCACAGGCTGAAGTCTCTTGTCCTGCTGACTTGTTCTTAAATGAGTGAAGATCTCACCTGCTAATAAGTCTTGGTGGCACAAAGTAAGATTGAAATACTAAATCCTCCTCAGTGCAAACAAGCACAAGTGACAATAAACAGACTCAGTTGCCTCTGTGGAGAACAACCTTGTTTCCAGCTGTATGAAAAGCTCTCAATTTTCCACTTTAAATTAAAACCAACTCAGTCATGCTACTAATTGAAAATGCATTACCGAAAATGCATTACCTTATGGATTATTTACCATAAGGTCTACTTCATTCTCGTGATAATAACTCGATCTTTCTTTTGCTTTGGTTTGTTCAGCAGGCAGGAGATTCTCCATGACATGTCCATGAGTACAATTATGGTTCGCCTTTAAAGTCCTAGTGCATCATCATTAGGACAGAATGGATTTTAGAAAGAAATAGATATTCTGTGATTAGATACTTGATCTATGGATCATATTATAAATACAATAGATATCAAAGTATTGAGTCATGATAAACACAAAAAATGAAAGCTCACACCCCAGAGATGCCGCATACGGGGACATCAATAGTTTCTAGAACAGAAAGAACTCCTTAACCATCTGGAAGGTTTGAAATGAAAATTCCTCCTCAAAGCTGAGGTCATCAAAATTTCAGTTGAGGTCACCATGGTAGGATTTCAGATTTTACACTGTATTAACATCAGGACCATGAAGAAATAAAAATGAATCACAGAAAAAAGGAAGCTCCTTCTCACCAGGTTCTCCTTCTTTCTAGGAAGTCTTTCCTTGAAAAGCATGGACCAGCAATTACAATGATATGAGGAAGTCTGGAAAGACAGGTAGAGTGGCAACTATCAGGAAAGTGATGCTATGTATCCCTCAAAGAGTGGGAAGTCTAGGATAGGATTTGAAAATGTAAGCAGCAACAACGCTGGCTGAAGATAACAGCCTATCTGTTGCCCTGTGCTGATGCATCTCAACCCTTCAGTTGAACTGAGGGTGTGTAGAAATGTTGTAAACTGAGTAAAAAAGCCAATGCAGCTTTAAAACTCCCTCAGAACAAAGAATTATTTTGCATGATTTGAGTGATTGGGAGTTTTTTTAGGCAGATGAGCTTGAAGCATCACGAATGTCCTGGTGGAACTCAGTGTAATAGCAGACAGTATGGAATAGGTTGAAGTTTTAATGCTATCTTTTTCCTTCCCATTTCGATCTTGACTTCAGTGTTTATATAATGCAGGTAAAATCACTCTGATTTTATGTAACTTCTTATATAAGTCAGATGTTGGAAAGAACACAAAATAAATACAAAAATGTCAAGATGAGTCATATTGAAATAAATTATACTCTTTCCATAAACTTCAATGGAAATGGGCAAATGAGCAGCAGAACATGATGAATAATTTAAACCAGAACTTCTGGCAAAGAGTACATATCCTCAGAACTGAGCCTGAGTGAGGCAAGGCCTCTGTCCAGAAAAACAAGCCTCAGCGTAGTTATTAATCCTGGTCAAATGGCAAGCCCAGGAACAAACAAGAACCTTTCATGAACCCTGCACTCTCAATAGGGTGCAGCAGGAAATGGAAATACCACCTATACTCTATACCCTATATAGACAGGTAGAAAACACAGAGGCAGGAGGCACACCATTAGCATCTCCCCTCTGAGGGCACTTCCGGAAACAAGAAATATTGGGGCAACCTCTAGCAACTCAGTCCCTGCAGAAGCACTTGGCCTCTTGTAGGTGCTGGAAAGCAGAGCTGGTAATATGGGAAGACATTTCCAAGCTCCTTCTGGATGTCCAAAGTCTGATGGCATAAAGCACAAAACCATGCAATACAAAACAGCAAATCACCCTGTTCAACAGAGCGCTTAAAATCCTTATTTTCCTTTTCAAGAACACACAAGTGGTACAAATCCCTACAAACTCTGGATATCTGGATTTCGGCCTCCATGGTTCACAGTAAACAGCAGAGAAAAGATATGGGCCTGTTTAAAATTAAACACTCTGCCCTTTGTTTGAGGAAATGGCCACTACCAAGCATCTATATAAAATGTGTTTCTTGGATTAGGAACAATTGCTGGGTTTGGTTGGGATAGACTTAATTACTTTCACAACTGCTTGTATGAGGCTTTGGTTTGTATTTGTTCTGAATACAGTGTTGATAACACGGGGATGTTTTTCTTATTGCTGAGCAGTGTTTACACAGAGTCAAGGCCTTTTCTGCTTCTCAAATCAGCTCCCCAGCAAGGAGGCTGGAAGTGCACAAGTAGCTGGGAAAGGACACAGCCAGGACAGCTGACCCCAACTGACCAAAGAGATATTCCAGACCATATGGTGTCATGCTCAGTATATAAAGCTGAGGGGGAAGAAAAAGGAAGCAGAGCAGGGTAGAATGTTTGGAGTGATGGCGTTTGTTTTCCCAAGTAACCACTACACGTGAATGAAGCCCTGCTTTCCTGGGGATGGTTAAACACCTGCCAATCCATGGAAAGTGATGAATGAATTACTTGTTTTGCTTTGCTTTACCTATTGAACTGTCTTTTTACTCTTTTGTTGTTGTTGTTGTTGTTTTTTACTCTTAATTGTTACTCTTCTGATTCTCTCTCCTATCCCATTGTGGAAAGTGAGTGAGCAGATGAGCAGGTATGTGGCACTTAGTTGCTGGCTTGGGTTAAACCACGACAGATTTTAAAAATTGAGCCAGGTAAGGGAAAAATCATTTAAAAAGAAAAATTAGTATAAGTTTTGTAATTTTTTTTCTCCAGAAACGGTTTATCTTTCTGGGACAGAAAAGAATAAAGAAACTGTAATTTTTGAACAAATTAAAGAGAAAGGTTGAGTAGGAAATAAATGTTTTAAAAAAATACTCTGAGGAAAACACTGGGAAGTGTTATGTACAGATATTTTATACCTGCAGACCTCTCCTGTCTTGAAAAGGGAAGTAAGAAAAGCAGTTTTTACTTTTATTTGATGGTTATAACTGGATATGAACAAAACACTGGTTAGGAAGTAATTGGCCCATGCGAACTGTTTGCATGGACATTTCTTTCTTCACTGCTTAAAGGTAACAAGCATGGTTTTCCTTCTGCATGAATCTCATTCATCATAGTCCATTCAGCTCTATCACTTTTACTTCACTCCTTGGCTGCTTTCCCTACAAACATAGGGGCAGACAAATTACTACTGAAAACAACAAAAAAATATATACCAATAGTCATCTGTGTGTTCTTGTTCTTGGCAAGATACTGCAAGAAATTTGCCTGCAGTAGCAGAGAGGATCAAAATATGCTCTTAAAACTGCAATTTCTCCCTTCACTTTCTTAGCTTTTCCTAGATAAATTGTTAGCTCAGGAAGGACTCATGCATATCGTGGTGCATCCCCCTGCCCCCCACTAGGCCACACTATGATCACAGAAATGCTTGATAGGCCTCAACCTTGACAACGCCTGGGCTGAGCTCCTCTGAGCTTATCAGAAACACTGTCTGTTTCCAGGACTTTAATGTTTTCAGTGAGTTCCTTGCTTTTTTAATGAACATCCTTGGAAACTTCTTTTTTTGCCTGAATAACAATCCAAGTGGAATAATATTTTTTGTTCGCACACTTTCCAAGTGTGAGAACAAGAAGTGCAGCCAAGATGAAAGGTTATTATGACTAAAGCCCAATCTCTTGAGACCCTATAAACAAAGGTTCAAGAGAGACTCGTTGAGCTCTCCTGGGGTGCAGTGGGCTGTGACCAGCAATCTCCCTCTGAGTAGGGACACCTCTCGGAGTTAGCGACTTTCAAATTCACTATTTCTTGAGGGATCACCAGCCGATGGATCCTGGGGTGACATCTTACTCTATGAGACTCAATCCTTCACCCATTGAGAAGAATGCAAAACATTTGAAGTGAGTATTTGATGGAACACAAGGGAAAATTTTCACAGGTACTGTCAGAGACTGAAAGAGTTAATGATTTAAGCATTCTAGGATTGACAGGGGACTTTTGCAGACTGGGATTAGGCAGCTGGACCCACTCCCACCCCCCCTTCCCCTGAACCCCGCCAGCGCTGCTGAAGGTGTCAAGTCCTGAAAACGTGGGAAGAGCCGTGTTTACCACACCCTTCCCATGAACTCTGCACGTTTGGCCTGGGCTGTCGGAGACTTTGGAGGTTCATGGCATGGCCTATCAAAGCCCATCCCCCTGCCAATCCTGAAAGGTGGGAAAAACCCTTTCACCATGCCCCTCACAGGAACTGCGCATGCCCAGGAGACGTTTGAGGCTTGTTGGCCCGTGACACTATCCATGGATATAATAACTCATAACTTCTTTAAGTGCGGCTTCCCTCCCCCACCCACAACGGATGAAGACCACCACTTCAACTAACAGATATGGAAGCTCCAACTATCAAGCTTCATCGCTGGACCCTGTGGTAAGTGATTTACATTTTTCCACTCTCATCTTTTCTTTCTCTTACTCACCCTTATCCTGTCTTTCCCTTTCTCTCATGCATTTTCCCTAAAGGTTATCTTTATACCATATTGCTAGAGACGATAGATATAGATGATAACACCCAAAATGGCAACATACCTGTTTACCTTTGAAACAAAACTGTTCTAAAATAAACCTTACATATATATCTTTTCAAACACTGATTACTCAGTGTCATTTCACTCTAATCCACCCCAAGGAATTTATTAATAAGAACCTGGGTTAATCGCCCCTTTCTGGGTCGCAACAGGTGCATTGCACAGACTCTTTATGTCTGAGTGCATATGCTATATCAAATGGGCTAGGGATACCGCTTTCCTAAATTGTTAAGTAATTTAGGTTTATAAGTAAGTTACTGTCATAGTACAGTAAATCACAAAAGAATCCTTGTTAAATTAAATGTAGTTAAGTGCTGTTGGAAATTCTAATAGCGTTTGAAATCTTTGAAGTCATACACACAGTTTAGCCAGAAGGAAAAGGCAATCTGTATAGGGGATGGTCCTTGTTTCAGGGCAGCTACATTCTGTAAGTTTTAAAGATAGTTAGGAAAAATAAATAAATAAAAAGTAATATACCTAAAAATGCATTTTCATATGTGAACAAAACTCTTTTAATATCAGTAGTATCTCCTATTATTTGGCTGATTGCTTCTCTGGTATTTTTTTTTTTTTTGTTGTGGCTACTTGCTTTTGTGCTCCAGCACTCAGAAAAAGCCTTTTCCTCCTTTAACAGTCCAGAAATTGAAGCTTAATGGGAAAGAATATTCTGTTTTCACCTCTCCAATTAGAATGTCAATCCACATTCTCGAGTTTCCACATAATAAAGACTTTTATTTATATAAAAGCAATAAGATGCAGAACAACTTTACAACTCCTACAAAAGTGAAGTATAAGCAAAAACATCAATTATGACTTGTACTCATAACTTTACAAAAGCATTTATCAGTCACACTGACTGCATAACTGCAGTTATAACAATCTCTTGCAAATATAAGAAGCCTACTACATAATTGTAATATTTTACTTTGCCATCAGCATAAATCCATGTGACTCATAACCTTTTTCTAAAGGTATCTTATAAAGCAACACTAGACTACAGATACCAACAGAAAAGACAGATTTGTTAAAAATATTATCAACATATTTCAAAACTAATAGAAGACATATTATTTACTGTGTTATTCCACGGCTCTTGCTGCTGTAACTATATTGCCATTTAAAAATTGAAAAGTTTTTAAACCTTAACAGTTGATTTACTGTATTGGATTGTGCTGTACTGGCTGCATTTGTAGAATCCAAACTACTGAGCCATCTGTACCACAACTGCTTTCCAGGCTTTATCCTTGTCAAAATCCTTTAATGTATTATTGGAAACCTAAAAGAAAACACATTTCAGACAAATGGAAACATGAAAAAAAGCTTTGGTTAAAAACCTGGAGTTCAAGCAAATAAATATCTGACAGAAGCTAGGAGAATGAAAATGTGAATAGTTACAGCCAGAGCTATTAAAATGTTCTATACACTGTAAATTGTATGGTTTTGTATATAGTAGAGTTTACATTTAGGGTATAAAATATAATAGTGTAAACTGTATAGTACTTGAGACATTTGGGTCAAAAAAGCTTGGCCTAATTCCTATTTTAAACACATGACTTTGAACATTTTTTCAAGATTTTTGCTAATATGTGACTGAACCCTGAATCTCTAATCCCAAAGACAGAAGCAGCCCCCTGTGGTACAAATGAAGCAAGATTTATCTACATATATGCAAGTAAACCAAGGCTTGCCTAAGAATACGGACTTTTGAGAAGCCAAAGGGACCTAAAACTTCTCATGTAACATTACCCATGTGTTTAGATATTAAAAGCTAAGCAAAAAGGTGTAGCTTTTGTGGAAAAAGTGCTCCTTTTAGCATTTAACTCGCACCCAATTTCTGAGTGACTCACAAACTAGGATAATTTTATACATAATGCCCAGAGGAGATCTGTTTAGCCATGACATGACTATGCTCCAAAATGTGACTTGAAGCAGTGGAAGTGCTGCTATGCTTCATCTTTTATAGAGAATGAAACTTTCAGGACACAGATCCAGAAAATAAACAACCTACACCAAATGCCCTCAGCAGCTTGAGGGGACATAAATCCACAGCTTCCACTTTCCATTACCAACTGTACATCAACTTGACTGATTTCAGTTCCTGTTTCCAGTGCTATCTATCCAGTGCTGTTTCAGTGAAGACGCTCTTCCTAGAGCAGGGACTGAATCCAACACTCTCTTTCTAGCACTAACCCATGCAGTAAGTGTGAGTTACTCTCTCAGAGTCTTTAAGGACACAGTGCTTGGCTATGCACAGCAGAGGTGAGGAAAGCCTAAGGGCTACAGTGTTGTGGTAGGAGATGAATGTAGTTACTGTACATAGGCTGAAGAAAGCTGGGATCTTCCAATCCCTGAAATAGGGCTCAAGTTCTGAATGATTATATGGAGAGTGGTAACAGTACCACCATGCTCTAAAAAAACAATGTGCCAAATCTGTATCTGAAAGAATGGCTGGAACATGTGCGTGCAGGCAAGAAATGGAGGGATATCTCACTTCTGATCTGTATCACCAGCTTTAGTAGTGTAGTTAAGACATGGAGACACCTGGAATTCCAGGCATGCTGCTGGGCTCACTGCTTCATACTGTCCAGCACAGGTAGAAGCTCACTTATCTTAACCATTGTTGTTCCTATGCTCCACATTCTTAACTTTCCCATTCAAAGTTTAGGGAATTTAAGTGAACTAACTTGGCTTAGTAAAGTCACTGCCTTACAGAAGGCCTTGAAAAAGTACAACTACATCAAGTATTCTCATTCCATAGCCCATAACTTCTGCTTGCACTGGAAGAGTTAAATCCATTTCTTTCTTAACAGATGCCTCTGTCCTCATGAGAACAGTCATGCGAGGCCCATTATCTTTTCTGTGACTTCATTCTGACGTATAAATAGTGATTATGTATCTGCATCCTGTGGAGCAGGACTAACATTTTATTTGAGTACAATGATGGATCACGTCTGTAATTGTAATTGGGAGACCACACTACAAATAAGAAAAAAAAGAAGATTTAACCTTACAACTGTTTTTCCCATAACAGGATTTGTCACAGATTGACAACTTGTCACAGTTACCATCTAACCAGCAAAATATTATCTCTTCATTACAAAATTCACAGTTTCACAGAGCAGCTTTTAATTGGGATCTGAATTAAATACCATAAAACATTAGCAGAAAAAAATCTTTTAAAATACATATTTTCAAATTTTATGAGTATAAATACATACCTCTGTTGTTCTGTATTCCTGCTTTTTAACCTGTGCTGCTGTCCATGACGAATCTTGTAGTTTCATTTTTGTCTTGTAATTTACACACTGTATTACAGTTCCAATAGTAAGGCATGCCTGAATTAGCAGCATCAACATCAGAAGCAACAGGAGTACATCATAAGATTGCTGAAAATAGACATATGTTGTTAACTAATTGAATAAAATATTTTATAATGTTCCCACCTCCATAACCTTTAAGATTCATATCTAGATTTTTTAACTCAAATTATAATTTAGCTTATTTCAGCATGAAATTTCAACTGAAATTTTACTGTCTAAGTTTGCTGAAAGTAGAAGAGATTGATGATTTTTAAGAAAATGTTAAGTTGCATATGTCTCTAGAAATAAAAGAGAACTTAGGAAACTATCCACTAAAACACAGCACCTCACTGGTGGTTCCGACCTAAGCAATGTCACAGCTATGTCTGGGCCTCAACCTGTGCCTTGCTGGCTCTGAACTTGCCCTGTTGACCTGAATTCCTAGATGACCTTGGATCTGCCTCACTACTGTGGACTTGTCTGGCAACCACTGAACCACTAGCTGAACCTGGTTACCATGGCTGGACAAGTCTTGCTTTTCTCTTTCTCTGGGTACTGTAGGACTGCACTCCTTGCCAATGATGTTACTGTCCTTTGTCACCTCTTGCTCCATTGTTCACCCTCCTGTGCAGAGCAACCCACTCTTGCTGTATCCAGACACAACGCAGACTAAGAATGTAAGAAGTGCTCTGCAGGGTCACAACAACTGTCTAAATAGTGCAGTTGTCTGTCTCCAACACGTGTGACAGGAAAAGCTACTTAGAGTAGGTAAGTTGTGGTCACTCCCTCAGGTCCAACAATACCCTATGCTCCTCAAGTATCAGAACAGGATCACATACTCAAAAGCTGGCTTTCCAGTCCCTGAGTTATCAAATTAATAAATATTTTCACGCTTTTCTTCTAAAAATACAAGACTACTTAATGACTAGTGGATACTAAGAGTAAAGACTCTTATTGACACTGGTCTAATGCCCATAAATGGTTCTTTGAACATCATCAGGGATCGCTAAACACTTTGCCAGTACAGTCCTAGAAAGCTCTTCAGGAATGAAAGGGAACACTTCATATTGAAATGCTTTGAATTTGTAAACTTTTTTCTTCTCTGTCCCAATCCAGGCTTTGAATGAATCCAGATGTAAGCTTACATTCCCAACTGTTGGTAAACATCCTAAGAAACAGAAAATGTATTCTTCAAGTAAACCTAGAATCTTTAATTTAAATACTACACATTTATAAAAACCTCGAGGAGTCCAGCATATTGCATATTATTTTTACTGTGTCTTTAAAAAAACCCAGGATGTTATTCTAACCTATAATTCCAGGGTGCCAATGGATGTAACATACTTAATTTATATCATAAGTTAAATAAGAGTTTTTGAATAATTTCTATAACATACTATTCGATCTTTATAATGCAGCACCTTGTCTTCATATACTCCCTAATTCATTCCTTGCTACAGTCTTACTATTGCAATAGATACAGGTTAATTTTTCAATTGCATAAAAACACATACTTTAACAGCAGGTGGATAATTTTTAAAGATGTCAACAACTTGCATGATACTGAAGGATAAGTATGCAGAAGCAGTGAACAACAATGGAGAGGTAACACTGCTAATGGCAATCAGGACCTCAACCTAAAAAATAAGATAATAGATAATAAATTAGAATTAAAAACACTGGTTTGTGAGTTGTATCTCCTTGAAGTAAGCATAACAGAAGCATGTAAAGGTGCATAAGATTACACATATGAGACAAATATTAAGAGCTATCCACATTTTGTGGAAATACAGAAGCAAGCTTTGAATACATTAAGTTTCTAGCCAAAATACTGTTGTTTTGTAACTCATTTTTCATTTAATACAGATGGTGATGTTTTTATTCTATTTAAAAAGTGCCTTTCACATGCACATAAAGGAAGTAATATCAGTATTGGTAGGAAGAGAGGCAGTATAGAGGCATCATATATTCTTCAATTTATACGAAATAATGAGAATTAGCAGCAGATATTGCAGACTTACAACATATAAAAAACTTATGCAATTAAATTGGAGTGCCTTCAGGCAAATTTATTGCCATACAGCAGAAGCCTAGTTGCATTCAAATATCAACCCTACAGGATTATATTCTAACTTCAGTTGTGGTCAGACATCATTACTCATTTAAATACATTTGCATGACTACTACTTAGAACATATGTTTTATGGAGCCTTAACTACACATCTGGGACATTCAAGGAATAAATGAACTCCATTGAATGTTCTTAGTCCTTGATGCTAGTCATGAAGATGAGGAGTTTGTTTAAAATAAGTTCTAGGTCCAGTGCAGCCTGCACACCTAATCTTCTTTCAGAACCCACAGTTCATAATGAAAGGAGAGGGAACAGAGAGAACCTCAGTTCAGGAGCCTGAAAGCACTTCTGGGCATACAATATGAGGCATGTCATTTTTCTATAGAAAGAAACAGTACAAAAAAAACCCTCAAACCACAAACTTTTGAATTCTTTTCTAGAATTGGTGGAATTAAGCCTCCAAAGGACCTACCAGAGTTCTTTTCAGGGATATCAGCTAACACTTGTGCTACATAGTGCTCTCACATTTTGTAGAAGCAGCTAAAAACAAGTGAGTAAACTTGAGTAGTGCCCACTATCACAGGCAGGCTTTCTTAGCATTGTTACACTCTAATGACAAAATCCAAGAATTTTACAAACTTACCAGACATTTACTTGGATATTCAGCAGCTACATGACTTGCAATAGCACTTGGAAAGCACTAAACAAAAAAGTGTAACAAAATAAGTATTTACCTACTTGAAAATTACAAAAATTGCAACTGAGTTACAGTAATTCCCACCAGTCACAGCTTTTTTTTTTTTGGGGGGGGGGAAATTCTGAATGCTGAAAAGTTTGTTTATAATCTTTCCATTTCATGATGAGGGATTTTACAGATACATTAACAATACATAAACATAATGGTCATTGTCTTCTTTCTCAATCAGTTCATTCATGGCAAGCAGAGTGGCACAGCATCTTTTATGAATTCACTGCTCCTGGGTACAGGCTGTTATTAGTGATAAGCGTTACCAATCATAGATTCAGGCTTTCAAAACAGTTAAGACTGAAAAGCTAAACAGGATGTTCTAAGGATTCTACCATGCTGAAACCAAACTGAACTTCTTATTTTGCAGCCTGAAACATTCTAAAACCTATGACTTTTTTGACAAAACATTTCTAATACCCTTGTTTTATTACACATTTCCATTTTACTTAATTGAGGATTGAAAATGCATCAGAACATTTTAATAGAATCAAAGTATTGTAAATCAAAATAGAACAAGAATATTGCATAAATATATTAAGTATGTTGAAGTACTAATTCATTTGCTAAGCAGCAATTGCCAATTAGTATTAGAGCCAAATAAATATTCCAGTAGGGAGAGGAAAAATGAAAAAGAATTAAAGACATTGTTTTAAAACAGTATTTTCCATTTGCACTACTTACAGCAACTAAGATCCAAAAGAATGTTACTGAGAGATATGGACCTGAGACTAGAACATCCATATTCAAAGCAATTATTCCACCAAATACTGATGAAATTCCAATAATCACCTCAATTACCTAAAACAAAGAAAAGCACACAAATTATTAACAGTGTATTTGAATGCGAAATTTCCTATTTGCATACAGAAAGGAACTCATTGGAAAGAATAAAATGCATTTATGCTACTAGCTATGAAGACAGTTGATGTTTTTGACATCTAAAATATGGCAAAACTCGAGCTGGCTTAAGTGAAAACAAGATCAGCTTCATTATACATATTTATGCTTTCATTTATTAGCTTCACAGAACAACAGTTCAGTTTACACCATTTATCATAAAGTCATTAAGTAGTCTCCTTCCTATTATAAATGGCAGTTACTTACCTGCAATATTCTAAAAGGAAACATTTTAAGAGAGATATGTCTCATTTCTGTCTTTATTCTTTCAGCTCTTACCTACACTGATCTCTTCCTGACTTTAAAGAACCTTCGCACTTAGAAAGATGAAATAACAAAATTATTTAACGAAAGAAAGCAACACTTTTCTTACTGAGTATGACTTCAGAACTCGAGCAGGAAAGCTGACATTGCTCAAAACAATGGCACTGTCATATGCAGTATTCTAGAGGGGAATAAAAAAATCATGATCGAAAATATACAAAGCAATACATTTCTTTCTAATATCAACCTGCTACAGATCCTAACAGTGGTATGCAACATCTGGTTGGTCCATAAGAGGTAACAGTGACACATCATGGTGTTTTCCAGTGTTAGACCACATCAATTACATTAGAAACAAATTAAGTAGTCCCAGATTAGTCACCATTCAACAATGAAATATCATCATCTTGTCTCCCTTTTCCACCTTCAAAAACACACTTTCTTTCTGAGCCTTCAGATTTTACAGATGTGGATAACAGTAACCAAAGGAGGACAGGACACTACACAACCTTATCAATCAATATTTCCACTGGAATACAAAATGGCATAGCATGTTTGCTTGAGTATTACCTAAAAGAAGTACCGTTGTAGAAAAATGAGGGCAGGATTTGGGAGAGCACTTGTGACTAAAGGAAATTTTATCTATAGCCCCAAATTCTGAAGCCAAGATTCATTGTCCAGATACCACTAAACTGGCATATGCCACAAATACTTTCTCTGCATCAGGCTTCAAAATGGCATTGTTTGCATACGTACAAGTCACATACTCCAATGTTTCACATATCATTAAGTTTTGTTTTACAAAACAGAAATAAAGCATTTGCCATGCCTGTTCATAAAATATTCAAAAAACCCTGTGCTGTATAATTTGCAACAGGGCATTTTGCAGAGGGCTCACTGCACTCCTAAAAGATAGAAGAGACAATTACTGTTTAGTATAGTACTTTTATTTATTGTTCAAATCTAGTTTTAGCATGCAAAGTTATACACTGCAGTTGCCAGTAAATTAACAATGTATGTAATAGAGGAAAAGTGGAATATTTTTTAACACACACACACACAAACTTTAAGGGTACCTACTTTCTTTCTTGTACAGCAGTCTTCAGTAGACCTAGCTGAAATGATCACAGTAGTTGCCATGAAGATTTCCAGCAGAATAAGTAGAATCAAGTTGAAATTTATCTGTCAGTAAAATCCCAGACATAAGTGAGTTACATGTCCCATATTAAAAATAAGGAGGGGGCTGAGTCTAGCAGGATCCAGCAGGCTGTCTATTTTCTGTGACATCTAGACATATCTATTGATTAGATACTTTGTTAATCATTTTCTTGGCTCTTGCGAGAACAACATTTAGCTGCCTACATAATACACAGAATGCTTAACCTAAGAAAGAAACGCTTACTTCATTTATAGAAATATTATGCCTGAATATTAACTGTCTTCCAGAAGAGCAGTTAATGACAAGATAATGATTGCTGGGTACTTCTGCATTTTGCAGGACCTTCCATTTGAAACCAGAACACTGCAGCAAATGATGGAATATTCTTAGGGGAAGGAGGGCCACAGGCTCCCAATCCCTATGTTGCAATCCCAAATCGTGCAATACCATACTGGATTATGAACTAAAACACAGTCCAAAGAACTAGGCCAAGGATTCTAATTCTGTGTCCTGCTTAGTGTTAGCAGAGCATTGATGAACACTCTTCATGGTTTCATAACTCTTGCAGGTCTAACAGACCACATTATTGTGCAAAAACATGGATGCTGGCATCGCTCATATTCAAGAGACAAATAAGTGAATGCAATACTTAACATCCATCTTCTGTTCCTTATTACTCTCATGAAAAGAGGTAGATACCTACTCTACATGGACTGAATAATTCCCTAGAGGCACACAAGTTAGGCAGAGTGGATCTCCCTTTCTTGTGTTCAAAAGCATCGTATTTTTCCACTGACAGCCCAAGAAAACATTTGGTAGTTCAGTCAGGCCACTGGGGCAAAGTAGCAGAAGTTTAGGGAGAACTGCCTCCATCCAGAACCTATGCAATTAAAGCAAACCATTGTTCAATGACTTAGAACAGAATTATATTGTTCTCTCATGCCAGACCTTCTTTGTAAATGATCAGATCTGTTTTTCTCTGACATATATCTTGCAGCACATGTTTTTTGAAAAAGATAGTAAGTGGCAGATTTGAGAAGCTTTTTTGGGCACTGAAATTCAACCTTTCTCAGGAAATCTTAATTGGAACTATGTGCCTTGCTGTACACAACAGACTGTACAGTTGTACTAAAACCACAAACAGCAATAAATGCCATAGCAGTAAACTCCTAGAGAAAGTGCTACAATGAAGAATATAGGCCTTATTTGGCAAAAGAAGAGGTGTCAAATGTGTGGCCCACAGAACAATTTAATCCAGACTATAAATTCCCACAATTTAGATGTG
>NW_016690246.1:3730374-3751248 GCF_001604755.1 Lepidothrix coronata | reverse complement strand
ACTGCACCCTCCCAGAGTGGCATCACAAAGTCACAGGGGCATGGCTTGTATCCTGCATTCCATTTATCTATCTAAAGTTATTTTGTGGAGATATATATCAATATGAGTAACATTAATGAGGAATTACCCAGGTCCTTTATAAAGGAGAGAGGGTGTTAAATGTGAATTGACTAGGATAAACGTATCCTTTTTATGAGTCTTACTGCTTTTAAACTACTAGCAGCGATTCAAAGATCTGGTATTACTTTCTTGCAGTTTCCCATGGGAAGGGAAAATACATATGATTATGAAAGAACAGTTAAAGAGATGGTATTCTACATCTTCTTTGTACCACATGGGTAACCAAAAACAGCTGGCAGGGAAATGCCAAACAGTGAGCCTGTTTCATTGAAAGAGTATCTTTCAAAGAGGAAAGCAAGTCAGCACCATGAATTACTCCTAAGACAGAAAAGTTTAAAAAAGCTTCAGAGCCAGCTTTGCATACAGTTATTCTGATTTACTTTCTTCAGTAATCTACGACATAGTATGGACAAGCAATAGGCAAGCAAAAAGAATTAAAATCATATAACCAAGGATGTCTTATGAATATTATTGCAGTAACTGACACTGGGCAAAGAGAAATGTAAAGTTTCTGCTAGATGATGTCTCCTCACAGACCAAGTAATTACATGTGATCTCTAGCCACCTCACACATCCCCACCTTTTTTTTAACAAAGATAAATATAGTACAATTAGTAATTGTTTTAGTAACTTACATTTATAGCTGATGGATTGAGGACAAGTTTGCATCCAAACCAAATTAAACACGTTGTTGTAACAGCAAACGTAGAGACAAACAGAATCTGAAAATTTGGTATCTGAAAAAAAAGTTTCAGAATAGGTTTCTCTCTCATTTTAACCACAGGGGGGTTAATTGACAATAAAATCTCATACTTACCACATTAATTTTATTCCTTGCTATAGCAAAGCTCACAACTGCTGAAGGAATACACTGGGAAAATTAAAAGAGAAGACTAGTGGGATACTCTGTACAAAGAATGTTATATATATTTCTATAGATTTATTTTATGTGTTTGAATTCATATTTTAGTTAACTTAGACAAATAGATCAGAAACTCTGAAGAAAACGTGTCACTCTTGTCTGAGCTCACTAATTACAATCAGTGTCTGATGATTACAGGAGGTTTAAATACACCTTCCATATCTCTCAATTTTGACTAACTACCCAGCACAATATGATGAATAAAAGAAAAAAAGAAAGTCTTTTTTGAGGCATTTCATGCCTTTGTTAGTTTAAATTAACTCTAGAAGGCCTGGGATCCTTGAGCAGGAAAAAAAACAGTGCTACTCCCAAACTGGGCCTGCACACTTTTAAACAGACATCATCATGGTTGAGTAAGCTATAATTTGCCCAGTCTCAACACAGTTCTGAAGAACTTTGTGAAAATCTGTTGAGTCAAGTTACACTTTAAGAATTGTGCCTGGAATCTCCACTGTGTTCAGTAGGAACTATGTTTTCATACTTAAGGGCAAAGCTAAATGGAAAAATCATGCGTAAGTAAAAGTTTCACAAAGTAATTTCTCTATCCCTTAGCTGTTCCTCACCATAATAGATATGGTTCCATTACAGATCCAACTCTATTTTACACAAATACATACTAAAATTATTAAAAATGTTTCCATGTCAAATAATGAACGTGCAAAAAATGCCACATTTTCAATTATCTTCCCACCACATCTGAACACTGAGGGCTTGACAATGGAACACTATAACAAGATTAATATTGACACGTAAAATTCTTCGAAGCACTTCTTTAATACCTAAATGACCTTTACTTAACAGAATTAAAACATCCTTTTTTGTCCTGGATACCCAAGAGTCTCTAGAACACTACAGGACTCTACTACTACTACTACTATTCAACATGGTTAAAAAAAGTCGAGAGCAATTCAGCTTCATGCTAAACTAGACATTTTGTGGCCAGTTGGCTCTACAGCCCTATAAGCTCTTCCAACTGCACTGACTCCATTATCTGCAGTAAGAGCTCTAACACCTTCCTGATGTACAGACACCCAAATGTACACACCTTCACCCACAGCAAGCCTTTCAAACCCAACATGATAATCGTCTGCATCTACCAGATCTTTGGAAATTTTCAATAAATACAAAGCTCAAAGAGACAGGATTTGAGGCAGAAAAAGAGACTTCTCAGTAACTAACACTGTTGTTGCAGAGAATAACATCCTTGTGAGTATATTAACTTCAAAAACTGCTTCAATGGTATTTTAACACCTGTAGTGGAAACCTAAGTGACAGCTCATTCACAGAGAAACTTTATTCTGCTTCAGTACTCAGATACTATAGCAAAATAAAATGAAAAATTAATACTTTGAAATACAATCTGAAATACATTCTGATAGCATTTAGCCAGGAAATTCCCCAAATACATAGCAATGCAAATTTTCTTAAAATCAAGCACAGAAACACTGTTCAAACAGAGTAATATTACATGCCAGTGGTGAGCTGATTAACAAAAAATGGTAGCAAAAACCAGTTGTCTTTATGGCAACTGTTACTCTTTTAACCATGGGGTGAAAATCCATTTAATGAACAGTTAAACAGAACTAAATCTTCCAAGAAGAAAGTTAGTATTAAAAAAAGACAGACAAAATAAAAGACATAAACCCACAAACATTATATACTATTGAGTCTGCTGTCAAAGTCACAGCAAATAATTAAGAATGCTTACTGAACCTGCTGCACAACGTAAATAATCCATTTCAGATGGAAAAATATTTCCCAGATATAGTGAAAATCCAGAAGTAATAAGGAGGCAAGTCTGCAAAGCAACAAATAAGATACGTTTATATGAATAAAACCTTTTAAAAAAGCAACTAGTCAAAACCAGTAATCCCTTTCAAATTAAGCTACTGATGGACATTTAATAATGCAGGTTTTGAGTGAATAAACTTGAAGAAAAGCACCAAAACATGCTGAGTTCTGAAGAAGATGTTTTCCTGGTTACCAAGACCTAATACTGAACAATATAATCATGTTAGAATCAAGCATTTTGCCCTGACTTGGCAAATACCTCAAAAAACTACTCAAAAGGTAGTTCAGTGGTAAAAATGCACTGTTCAGTGCTAAAAATGTTTCAGAAACCTCAGATAAGTCTCTACTTTGCATTCTCTGCTTGACTCCACCAACATTCATTATGCATATGGGCAGCTGCGCAATTGCCAACTAGAACACAACAACAAAAATAGTATTAGGATACATTAATGAAGATTCTTCCACCTATATTCCTGCATCCCTCCAAACTCTCTTCCTCCTTTCATTCAGCAGCACACCCATAAATGTTCAACTCCTCCTGTTCCCTTGATAACTCTTCTTTTTATTTCATAACTATGACAGTAACACACATTGCAATAAATGATCAATGTCTCCTACTAACATTTTTTTGTTTTCCCTGTCATTCCCCTGAGAAGGCATTTCTTTGAAGGGGCAGGAGAAGATAAGAGACAGAATGGCTCTTTTGTTTTATTTGGGCATTTCTTCATGGTAGAAAATTATTGGAGGATCTTTAAAAAGTCCTTGTCAAATAATGACAGAAAATAAGGAGAGCGTATGCATGTGTATAAACACACACACACACACACAGAATTCTGGCAGACAGGAAGGGCAATATTTATAAACCACAAGCTGAAATTGTGCTTGAAGCTCATCAAATTGTTCCTGCACAAAGCCAGCCTATACTGTCAGCCACTTCGATGTCACTCTACACTTTGCAACTGCTTCCTGAAGTAGACTGTCCTGTTCACTATGACTTATGTTGCTCACTGTACAGACTTTCTTTTCTGGACACTGTCCCTCAGAAGAGTTGATGGAGATTAACCCCTATAATACTTGGGAGGAAAATCTAATTGGAATTGATTGGATTAGTTATTAATAAAATTGCATTTTCATTTATCCATAAAATTCATTCTTTTTGATAATATGACTTCAGGAAATGATCATTAAATGTTAGCATCTCCAGTCATTTACAATAACTCAGTAAAAAAGAATAATCTAATTACAGACAGTTGTCCTTTTGGACAATTAAGTTTGAGAAAATGTCATGCAAAGAAAGCCAGTGCTTCTTTTGCTCTCTTTTCATGTGACAGTACATCTGAAAGGAAATCCAAGCTTTGCAGATTGGCAGAAAGGAAAAAAAGCTCAGCTGTTTCCACAAAAATAAGGCAGTACTTTTATTCACTGTGCAAAAACAAGCAATTACCATATTAAAAGTGAGACACTTTTCACTCAATAAAAATTATGCTTCAAAACACACAAGCTGACAGAAAAAGATCAAATTCTAATTGCTATAATGAAGTTTAATTAACTTGGCTCAGAACATGGAGAAGCATATGATGTACATGCAAGATGAGTGTCCTGTGATTCTAGCAGTGACACAAAAATTCAAATCACTGTGACATTCATGTAAGAAACAAAGCATATACCTCACTACACAACTATTACACCAAATAATTACATGGCTATTGAACCCTGAAACATGAATGTGGCAATTAAGTACCACATATATTTTTAATGCCAAAATGCTATCATGCAGCCACAGTACATTTAATAGTTAAAAATATCTTAAAAGAATGCATATGGTCAGCATACTTTATATACTCTACCAAAAGGCACTGCTTATACATACACATGGGTCTATATTTACCACTACCACACTTATTCTCTGCTTATGCTGTATGATTAATATTAAAGATAAAAATAAGCCTTCATATAGCATCCCTGATTACTGAAAAAATATCCAAAGAATACCAGTAGTCAATGAATTACTACATTCCAAATTTGCTAAATATATTTTTTTCTTTACAAAAATCTACATTCAGTACTATCATTGATGAAATTCTAAGTCCCCAAATGATGTGAAACAGAAAGATACTGGGCTCTGAGACCTCAGCTACATTTTTAAATTTTCTGTCATTTAAAGTACTTACTCCCATCAGCAAAGAAAATATCCATGTTCTGTAACTAAAGCAAGGATGCAGCCTTTTGGACAGCTGAAGGTCACTGGATTTGATATCTGGTATATAATTTCCATTCTCTTGTTTTCCCCGCTCCAAAGTTGGCATCCTGTCATAGCTAAATTCTTCTCTGTAACCTTCTTCTCTGGTCATAACACTTCACAAAGGCAATTAAATAATAATCATGGAAATTATGAAGAAAGAGAAAAAATATATACTTTAGTTCCTTCACATACTCAGATCAGTGCTCAACTAAGTTTTTGTCTATTAATGATAAAATAAAGAAAAGCAATATTTAGCTATTAGCTGTATTTACACTTCAAAATACGCAAGCTTTCTAACAGCTTACTTGCATGCAATAAGTAAATTACATCCTACAGCCAGAGTTCATAATAACACAGTATAAACAGCAATAAAATGAAAGTTTGTATACCTATGATACCTCAACAGACTTTTATTTCAAGATCTAAGAACCATTTTTAGAGATGTTTAGTTTGAGGCTACCTCTACAACCAAAGCTTTTTTTTTTTTAAACTCTGGGACAGAAAAGACAGTTAAAATTGTTTCAATATTAAGTTCCATTTGATTTTAACACCTTTTATCAGCTATCTAAAATGACAGACTTCCCTAAGAGTCCGATGAACACATATACTCACAATAACTCAGCTACAGCAAACTGTTTCTAATTTACCCAGTATCAATCATTTCTCTTGTTCACTCACTCCTTTTTTGTTCACCTCACAGCTTGCCAATCTGTTCAAATACCTTGAGGAGTATATTATATTAGAATTAAGTTACTTCAGATTTTTCAACAGTTAAAAACCTTCATGCTTACCTTCCACTGAAAAGTTAACTGTCAGTTTAAAACAGCCTTGTGAACACAGCTGCCTGTACACTTTGTGATATTCTCACCGTTCAGTGAGTCATGCCGGCTTTGAAAAGTTCTCCCTTACACTTTGGCTTCCAACAACATCTATTCAGATATGGAACAAAAGCACAGCAAGAACTTCAGTTAAGCCAGGGAACAGGAAAATGCCTCCTGAATTTTAATTAACAGAACACACTAGAAAATGACTGTACTACATCTCATAGGGCTGCTTCCAAATCAGACCAACAAATTAAAAAAGTTTCAAGTGTCTTTTCTTATTTGAGTACTACCCCTTACTTAGTATCTTAAATAAAAGCTTCCTCACAGTTTACCAGTTTTAGCTATTATAACAGAAAGTGATCCCAATATCCAACAACTTAGTCCTTGTTTCAAAAGAGCAAAAGATACTTACAATGCAGTATTCAGAAAAAAAACACAGATAAAAATTCAAGTATTCAAGCATCCCAACAAGATAGGAGGTTCAAAAGTTACAGGTTAGAAATCTATCAAGACTATTCTCTTCACTGTGTAACACTACTTCATCTTTTTCTACTAACCCTACTCTTCTGGAGTGTTCAGATAAACTCTGCACACTTCAATCGTGCTGTCATTCGTACTTACAGAATACCCAGCTGACTAAACAACATATTTTAAATCTAGCAGGCAGCAGTGACATGCAATGGCCAGGGTACATTGGATCCAGTCCTCCTGCTTATTAGGCAATGAAAAGAAAAAAAAAAAAAGAAAAAAGGGAATGTTTTTATCTTGAAGATGTTGGCACCTTGACAGCTACAGCAATGACAGGGTCTTTTGTCTAAACTTTAAACACTCTTGTAACCAAGACACAATTAAATCTTCAGTATTCTGAAGGGCATCACCTTTAAAGTATGCTAGAAAAACTTCTGAACAGTGCAACTTCTCAATTTGTACAGACTGTAGATTTTAATTTTCTCATAATGTCAGCCAATACTGAAAGAATTATTAAAACAACTGTAACATTCTAATAAACAGGGAATTATTACACCATACACAGCAATAGACACAGCTGTAAACTCTGTCAGAAAAGGAGAGGGGGAAAAAAAGACTATGTAGTCAAGCAAAACTGTTCTTCAGTAACTAAGCCCTTCTGTTCCTCTGTTCATGGAGCAAATACTATGCAACTATTTCCATTTTCTGTAACTTTACAAAGACTATGGTTTAATGGAAAATGGGTAGTGCTTACCTAACAAGCTTTATCGATGAATGCTAGGTACTGATTTATTCTAACACAAATTACCATAGATACAAGAGGATCATATTTTAACCCTTTTGACCAATTTAGGGAGAAGGTCTTTTTTTTTTTTTTTTTGCACAAAATTGGTGAGACATTCAGGTATTTACTTGATCTAATCTCTTTGAATAAAAAGAATTTATAAAGTCCTCCACCACTGAACAGAGCAGAGTTCAAACCCTAGAACATTTTGTTCACCATTCCAAGTGTTTCAGCCAGTATTGTATCTGAAAGTTCCCTCTCTCAAGTGTGGCACTATAGTATTTTCTCTGGTTATGGTGAAATTCTTCCTGCCCCCTTTCCTGTGCACTTCTCAGTATTTTCCATTTCCTTTTTGCACAGAGGTTCACCACACAACTACTGTATTCTCTGCACTTGGCCTCAGCATCAACAAAAAACACTTGAACTTCACACTGCAGTTTCTATTCTAAATATTTTCAGGGGCCCTTATTTTAGGTTCCCTTTGTTTCATGTTTCTGATTCCATAAGAAGTCTCATTTTTGTGTATACACAACAAGGCAAGATCTGGTACCAGAGCCCAAGTCACAACTCAAAAGCTTATAATGCTAAATAAGGTACAAACATGCTGCACAAAGAGATTCCTCCTAATTCTAAAGAATGCACAGGAAACCTATACAAAGACTACAGGAAGTAGAACAATTCCAAAAGAACACGACAGGCTTCTGAAAAGGATTTACAAATTAAGTGGTTTCATACTAAGTTAGGCCAAAAGATCTCAAAGCATGACAATCAAATCAAATCAAATTGTGAGCAGCTGTGAAGAACTACTTACTTCCATCACAGAAATTATCACTGAACAAATTCAGCTGCCTGAAGCGGCTGTAGCAGGTACTTGGTCATTTGCCATAGGCTGTGCACCGCAAGCATCCTCCACAGTAACCACAAAAGATAAAAAAGAGATTGACAACCGTAAGTGAAGTGTCCTAGTCCTACTTTTTGCTATCAGTAGTTAACAAAAAAGCACTCTGTCCTGGGCCAGTTTCTCTAGCACTGCACCCAGGCTCACACTCATGTTCCCAAATCGAAATGCGACCAGCACCTGAAGCTCAGGTGAAATTTATGTTTACTGTCCTGCCCGTCTTCATTTTCTGATGAGTTATTATTGCACTACATTTTTATTCTTTCACACAATATTTAATTACACTATTTTAGCTCATTACCTGTATCCCTTGTTCAATATTTTCAGCTCTTTTAAAAGCCGCTCCTTAATGTATTTTGTTTCTCCGAAGCTGATTCTTTGGTCCTTGTTTCCTAGCTCATATCTTTGGGCATGTACTGAACCAAGGGCAAAATGCAGGTCCAATAGCTGCAAGTGGATGTCTTGCTCCCCCAGTATACTATAAAATTCTTTGGATTTAGTCCTTCACGTGAATCATCACTTGAAGAGTTTGAACAGGTTTCATCAGCATGCAAACTATTCATTGTATGCTGTTAAAATTCTTCTAGTTTTATGTATGTCATAAACACATCATGGTACAATTTTAAAGTACATCCAGACTGAATACTGGGTTTTCTGCCTAGTACATTCTCTTGCAATAAGATTACCAAGAAGCACAGCCTGGGAAGTCTGTTATAAGTTACGGAATCTTCAGGCGAGAATTTTTGCATGTATAACTACTTCCCTTCTCCAAAAAAACCCTATTTCTTCATCTGTCACATTTTTGACAACTAACAGTCCCCTGCCTGCACTCCACTGGAATCTTAGTGAAAGAAAAGAGTACCTAAAATTCTTTAAATCAATGTATCAAAAAGAGACTATCACTCTTTCAGCACTTCTCTAAAAACATCACTGACTACAGATACTCATACACATTTTTCCTCCCAGTAGCATCATCTCAGTTACTTCAGAGTGAGACACTGGAACTCATGTGCAGTTACTGGCAACCAGAATTTATTCTCCTGTAGGAACTGTACAGAACTCTATAAAGTGTTAAACAATCTGAAATATATTCCTGGACCTTCTTTGCCTAAATAATCCTGAGTGAACCCTACAAATAGAAACCAAAAAGTTGCCAAAGACAACTGCTGCTTTAGTGACAGAACTTAAACACAGAATGCAATGAATCACTCTGGCCTTTCCGCAACAGCCACCATTTCCCATAAAAGTATACACTGCCTTGCTCAAGTTCCTGAAACCACCTCCTCTAGCAGTCCTATGTGGCAGTTCCTATTGAAGCTACTGGGATGCTGAGCTCATCAACTCAAGAACTATGCTTTGTGAAACAGTATTTGTTAAAAAAGATATAAAAGGGGCTTATAGAAGATACCTGAAGTGTATTGTGTGAAGAGAACTGGTAAAAATATGAACTATGGAGATGCTAAGCAAGTCACTAAAATTTTATTTCCTCTAGCACCACAGCAGCTCCTATATTTATGATATTAGGACAAAAATACTTTTTTTTTTCTGTTAGGCAAGTTTATCATGTTCTAGAGCTTACCCTATCATTTTGACACTGGCTGCTCTTGAGAGAATAGTGATCCAATAACGTGCAATTTGCACACGCAAACTCTTGCACACACTCCATTTCATCACACCGGATGGGCTCCATGCCTGGCTCATTCCCAGGGCCACACAAGCGCACAGAGAGCCCTCAGCCCAGTGGCTGCCCGTGGGTTTTCCCTGGTCAGGACATCTCACTTACTGAAACCGTGTCACAGCCTATGAGCATAATTTGCAACAGCACCATGAGCAAGCAATGGGCTGCACGCACCACTTTGCTTTAAGCTTTTCTGTGGTAACCACGTGTGACACCACCTTTAACATGCCCTCAGCCCTGCCAGCTGAAACCCTACACTCTCTACAACTACCTGAAAGGAGGTTGTAGCCAGGTGGGGGTTGGTCTCTTTTCCCAGGCAACCATCAGCAAGACAAGAGGGCATGGTCTCAAGTTGTGCCAGGGGAGTTTTAGGTTAGATATTAGAAAGAATTTCTTTACGGAGAGGGTGGTTAGACATTGGAATGGGCTGCCCAGGGAAGTAGTGGGTTCTCCGTCCCCGGAGATTTTTAAAAAGAGACTGGATGTGGCACTTAGTGCCATGGCCTAGTAACCACAGCGGTAGTGGATCAAGGGTTGGACTTGATGATCTCGAAGGTCCCTTCCAACCCAGCTGATTCTATGATTCTATGATGAAGACCCTCTCACCCTCCCTCCTGCCGACAGTGCCACCACTCGGTGATGACGGGGAAAAAGACACCGCCTCCCCTCGCCAGAGCTGCCCCTTCCCGGATCCAGCGGCACCGCCCCCTCGGAGCCGCGGGAACGGGCGCGCCCGAGGCGCGTGGGCGCTCCCACGTGACCGTGAGTGCGCAGCGCGATTGGCCGCGGCGGCGCGGGGCTCGAGGCGCGGCGGGGGCAGAGCTCGGTCGGCGGCGTCGCGTGCGAGCGTCGTCCGTGTGCTCCTGGAGGCGCTGCCGGAGGCTTTGGCTCTGCTCTGAGCTGCTCCGGGATGTTCTGCCTCCTTTCTAAGGCGCTGTCTTACTTCTGGAGACGTGCAGGTGACGAAGATGAGAGATGGGCGACCTCAGGTAGGGGTCCCTGGGCCGGTTGTGGGTTTGTGGTGCAGCTTCAGAGCCGTGGGGGCGCTGGTGGTCTCGTCCGCCTCGTGAGTGGAGCTGAGTGCGAACCTGTTTCCTTAAGAAAGGAAACGAGAAGGTTGTAAGACAGCGTTTTGACTACAGAAATGTGGGAGTGTTCCCAGAAGTAGTTTGTCACTGTTTCCTGCATAGAACAGGTTACTGTGGCTGCTTAGAGTATGGAATGCGGTGTAGGAGGAGTGTTGTGGTGGATGCTTTGGGTTTTCCCTTGTGCTACTGTCTTAATAAATAAAACTTCATTTTACGTGGGCTGTAGAATGGAGATGATGGTGTATTCTTTCATATTCCAAAATGGTAGACATTTCAGGTGCTTTTAATAGGATTGTTCAATGGAGCAAAAAATGCCTTTTCGTATTTATGAATACTCAAAGCAAAAAAAGATTACTTTCCTTTTTTCTTGATTGTGAGTGTAGCTAATAAAGTGTTTAAAGCCTAAACTAGCGTATTTCAGTTCAGCTTTAAGCCTGAAGTTGCAGTGCAATGCAGTTGATTGAATGTTTGTGTGATACATTAGGAGATAGTACTTATAATCCAAAAAACTAGAAACTCCTATGGTTCTAGGAAAACAACACCACATCTGAGTTCAGAAGTGTATTAACTATGTTTTTTTTAAAAATGAAGAATTATTTTGTACAGCTTGTTTATTCTTCCTGCTTTTTCAGTATAGAAATCTTAAATATGTTAGATTTGCCATACAAAGTGTGCTGAGAACTTTCTTTTACTATGGAAAATTTTGAAAATAGTTGATGCCCCAGAGCTTTTGGAAGTAGCTCTTTAGCTTTGGCTGGAGCTTGGGGAAAAAAATAAGAGAGCTTGACTTTTGGAAGAAGGGGCAGGCAACTCAAGATGACTGCAAGGGTACCATGAGGTTATTATGCTTGGAGAAAATTAAAAAAGCCAAAACCCAACTAAAAAGTTTCTGTAAATATGATAGCAACAAAAGGAGAGCTAAAGAGAAGCCTTAGCTTAGAGGGAAACAGTGATAAAGGATGAGGAAAAGGCTGAGGTACTTAATGCCTTCTTTGCCTCAGTCTTTAATAGCAAGACCAGTGCCCACTGAGCTGGAAGACAGGGACCGGGAGCAGAATGAAGCCCCAATAATCCAAAGGCAAATGGGCAGTGACCTGTTACAACACTTGGACACACGCAGACCTACAAGACTGGACAGGATCCACCCCAGGGCACTGAGGGAGCTGGCAGGAAAGCTCACCAAGCCACTTTCCATCATTTGCCAGCAGTCCTGGCTAAGCAAGGGGGTCCCAGTACGTGGGAAGTTAGCAAATCTGATATTTATCTACAGGAAGGGAAGGATGATCTGGAGGACTACGGGCCTGCCATCCTGACCTCGGTGCCAGGGAAGGTTATGGATCAGATCATCATAAGTGCCATCATGTGGCATATGCAGAACACTAGGGGATTAGGCCCAGCCAGCATGGATTTATGAGACACAGGTCCTACTTGTTCAACCTCGTCTCCTTCTAGGACAAGGTGACCCACTTAGTGGATGAGGGAAAGGCTGTGGATATTTTCTTCACCGATGACCTGGACCAAAGGATCGAGGGCACCTCGGTCAGTTTGCAGATGACCCCAAGCTGGATGGGAGCATTGATCTGCTGGAGGGTAGGAAGGCTCTGCAGAGGGATCTGGACAGACTGGATCAATGGGCTAAGGCTAGTTGCATGAAGTTGAACACGTTTAAGTACTAAGTCCTGCACTTGGGTCACAACAACCCCGTGCAGAGCTACAGGCTTGGGGCAGAGTGGCTGGAAAGAGGCCCAGTGGAAAAGGACCGGGGAGTGCTGGTCAGCAGCAGCTGAACGTGGAGCCAGCTGTGTGCCCAGGTGGCCAAGAAGGCCAATGGCAACCTGGGTCGTGTCAGGAATAAATTAGATATTAGGAAAAATTTTCTTCACTGAAGGGGTTATCAAACATTGGAACAGGCTGCCCAGGGAAGTGGTTGAGTCCCCATTCCTAGAGCAGTTTAAAAACTGTGTGGATATGGCTCATAGGGACATGGTTTAATGTTGAACTCAGCAGTGTTCGACTCCCTGATCTTAAAGGTCTTTTCCAACTTAAATGGGAAAAAGACAGGCTTACAGAGAGGCTGGAGAGCAGCTGTGTGGAAAAAGATCTGGGGATTTGGGTGATGGCAAGTTGAATGAGTCAGCAGTGCCCTGGTAGCCAGGAGAGCCAACCATGTCTGGGGGGGCATCAGGCAAAGCAGCGCCAGCCAGTCAAGAGAGGTGATTGTCCCACTCTGCTCTGCGCTGGTGTGGCCTCCCCTTGAATATTGTGGGCAGTTTTGGATGCCTCAGTACAAGAATTACACTATAATGGTTTGATGTATCCAGTGGAGGATGAGCAAGATGGTGAAAGGCTTCAAGGGACAGACTTATAAGGAGTGTTTGAGGTCACTTGGCTTCTTCAACTTGGAGAAGAGAAGGCTGTGGCACGACCTCATCACAGCTGACACCTTCCTCAAGGGGGGCAGTGCAGGGGGAGGTGCTGATCTCCTCTCTCTGGGGAGCAGCCATAGGACATGAGGAAATGGAATGAAGCTGCACCAAGGGAAATGCAGATTGGACATTAGGAAAAGGCTCCACACTGCGAGGGTAGTCAGTCACTGGAACAGGCTTCCCAAGGAAGCGGTCACGGCATCAAGCCTGTCAGAGTTCAAGAAGCATCTGGATGATGCTCTGACTCGTGGTTTCGTTTTAGGTAGTCCTGTGAGGAGCAGGGAGTTGGACTCGATGATCCTCATAGGTCCCTTCCAACTCAAGATATTCTGTGTCGTTGGGGTTTTTTTTAATGCAGCTTAAAATGTGGCTTTTTACGCTATAGTTTGTATTTAACTACCTTTATTAATTAGTTGAAATGATAAGTTGCCATAAGACTTCAAGACTTAAGTGTAAAAGTAATTAATTGGCAACTGTTGCTATTTTTAGTTGGTTTTTTGATAGAAGGGATAGCACTTTTAGTAGCATTCATAACTTGTTGCATAGTTCTGTAAATACATGATTTGGGCTTTTCTTCTTGATGCAGGTGATCAAGAATTGAAAACAGTACAAGGAGTAGTGACAAGACTTTGCCATGATTATGGGATGATAGATGACATGATAGTCTTCACAAAGGATGTTGTTACAAAAAATATGTTGCTGGCCATTGGACAAGAAGTTATTGCCACAGTGGAAGAGGATAAAACATCGGGTGGCCTGAAGGCTATCAGGGTAAGAGGTGAAGATAAATAGTAGTCTGTGTAAGTAGCTTGAGGCTTTGTTTTGGAAGTTGCTATAGTTCTGGCCTCACAAATTCTACAAAATAGGAGAAATTGCCAGCCCTTCACCCAGTGGGGATGAATTCTTTTTCAGTTTTTTTTATAATTATTTTATTCCATCACCTTTAAAATTATGTTTAATAATGATTCTCTGATTATAGGTGTAGTGTAAGGGATATGAAACTACTGATTGAGATAATTGCATCAGAATTTTTTAGTCATAGCTGCTCCAGATCCGTGCATAACTTTTCTGAGTTTCAAAGTCAGTTTTATGTTACTGTTATATGAATGCATAAGAACATAAAAGCAGGGGCTGCAAGTTTACTCTTTTTGCACAGAAGTAAGAACATAAATTTCCCTGTTGTAAAAATTGGCAAGTTAAGTGTTACAGACAGTAATAAAAATGGAGATACCCATACTTTGCTTGCTTAACACTTCAGTTGTAAATCTATTTCAAGCTTGATTATACCTTGTCACAAATTTTGAGGGGAGTTTTTTCTCAGCATATTTAATGTTGAAACCAATGCAGTTTCATTGATTAAATAAAACTGAAGAAAGACTGTTAGTGGGGAGAGAGTTTTATTGTGTGATCTAAAATGAAACACAGAAGGAAAGTAAAAGAGAAGTCTTGTTTCTAAAGTATTACTGGCTCCAGTGTTATGAAAAACCTAGTGTCTTGTAAGATAACCTGTCTCTTCTTATTTCCTTTTGTTTCTTTTTTTTTAATTGAAATTAATTTATTATATAAAAACTAAATATTGTTTGTCCAACAAGCAGTCTCAATGCTGTTTGGTAAAACAGTACCCACAGAGTCAGACAATGGATTAGTTTAAACCTTATTTTTTCTTCCTTGTTTTCCTTCTGACTGACAGCTTTCACCATGCTGTTGAAATATTGTTGTTGCTCCAAAATACATAAACCTGGCAGCTGAAAAACTACATAAGGATCTACAAAACAAGTGTAATGTTTTAGCAGTTGTGGGATGTTTTGCTGTGTGTTCTAGATAATGGCATTTTCAAAAGGTCTTTTTTTCAAAAGTATAGTGATTTATCTTATTCCTGTTTGTGAGGCATAATGCTACGGGCATCTCAGACTGTTGGCAATGTAGTTTGTGACTGGGTGAAAAGCTGAAAGCTGAGTTTATGCCAAAAGCTGACTGGACTCCATAGAAAGTCAAAGTCCAAGAACAGTCTTGATTCAATGAGCAAGAAGAAAAAACTCATTTCTTCAAAGTCTGTTTGAAGTATTTGAATAAAAACCTAAATTCATTCTGTAGTTTTTGATATCTTAAATTACTTCCCATGTAGTGGCACAAACTTGACTTACTCTGAGTTTGATAAGAAAAAACATTGTAGTGTTTTCGGGGGACAGAAGCAAAGAGCTAAGTCTCTTTTTAAACTCCTCGTCAGAGGAGAAAATTTAGCTTCCTGACAAGTATAATCATTAAATACTGTACAAAATTATGCTTGAACATGAGTACTATCTCCTTCCAATTAACTCAGATATTCTTGGTGAATGTGAAGGTATGTCTGTCAGACTGGAGCAAAACGTAGATTTTTTTAATTATTATTATATTTTTTACAGTGAGTTTTCATGTTATGAAAAGGAATATCAGGTAATGATAGTTCTTTAAATGCAATATCACTGTATTGACTAAACAATAGCTAAGTATATGTAGTCTAACTGTAGGGTTTGCAAACTCTGAAGTAGAGGTAGACATAGACTATTTATTACTATCTTAAATGGTAGTATGCGTTATGTTCAACAAAACAAATCATATAAAAATTAGGACCGTAGTCCAGTTCAGATTAGACCAGACTTCTGTAAATTTAGATTTGAGGTGGTGCTATAGAGAGTCTGTGAGAAGCAGCTCTAGGGGTTTTCCTATTCAAATTATTGAAGAACAACTGAGGATCAGTCTGAAAAAGTGTTTATAAACACTATCTTAGAAACATATTTTTTGCTTTCTGAAATAGTGATTAGCTCTAGGTCTGCTTGTGTACAGTCGCATTGCTGAGGGTGATTCTCTTGTCAATATGAAGAAAATTCTTAAGCAGACCTAAAGCAAGGGAAGCCAGAGAAAGATTTGAAAAATCAGCATGTAATTATAGTAGTTGTCAGCATTGCAGCATACAGCAGATTTTTTAAAGAAGTTACTTACTGTTTACTACTCATTGTTTTTGTGTACAAAAAGTAACAGCTACAGTGACTAAATAATTGTCTAATAAGAAGCTTTGCTACCATAAAGAATTGAAATCCTGATATTTATTGTAGGAATATATGTTTAACATGTAATTCTAAGTATCAGCTGTTTAAATGTTGGGGTTATTTTTGTATTAATAGATAGACACCATCCAGGATACACAAGAAGACTTCAGTCCTACTTTTGATGCCTCTGAACTACATAACAAAACATTAATTGGCAGTATTACCTCTCTCTCTAAGCATGGTGGCTATATTAATCAGAATACTTACTTTGCAAAGGAAGACGTCTGGGAAGGTGTGTAGGGGCTTTCTTGTTTCCTCTTTCTTAATATATTCATATGTACAATAGAAATATCTTCTGATAGACTTGCCGTTGAGATCCCGAGTAAGTTCTAATAGTGTGTGCAGTGAAATACCCATACATGGGTGAAGAAAACAGGTGTATTTTTCCACCAGCATCTCTTATGTAATTTGGCCTAACCTATGGGGAGAGGAACTGCAAAGTGAAGTTTGGAGTCAGTGGATCTGAATAATGCATTTTCCTGGATTTTACTTAACTTAAGCTAGTTCTGTAGGAGAGTAATGTAAATCGATATATCAATAGTAATTAAATAGTATCAGTAGTAATTAAACTTAAGAAATGTTCCATTTTATATAGATTTCAAACCCTATGAAGGTGATTGGGTGCAAGCAAAGTATTTTATTAATTTGACAACATGGAAGAGTGAAGCAGTTGCTGTAAGGCCTTTGAGATATAAGCAAGTAAACAAGGTAAACATTTTGCACGTTGTTTTTGGCAAGAGGAATCTTGTGTGAAGTGGGGTTTTGAAATTGGTTTAAGTTAGGAATATTGGTAGATCTTCTGTTATACATCTTTAATCAAAAGATAAAATGTATCAATTTATCCATTTGTAGGATTGTTTCTAGAATATCAAGGCTTTTTGAAAAAGCATACACATTTTGGTTTGAACAGAAAGAGTAACTAACTTATTATCAGTTGTTGATTTGAATGCTTACTATTGATTGTAATGAGGATGTGTGGATTTTCAAACTTTTTAAGAAGTCATGACTGTGGAATTAATTATGTTTAATTTTTCCAAGTGTTTTGGCTTAAAGACAACCATTGTCCTCTTTTTTAGTGGAAGTATCTATTCACTCTAGTAATGCATATATTAGGTTAATGGTTTATTTTCTTTGTCTTAACTGTATATATTGAATATTTGCATGTCAAGCATAGGAAAATATTTCTTCTCTTGTGCCTTCTATACTGAAGTATAAATTAGGTAAGTTGATCTGTCACAAGAGAGGTATCGTAATTAAGGCAAATGTACATATTGTAATATGCACTTAAGTGGAACCTAATGCTTATCTGAAGTACTTGTTTTTCTTTATGATTTTAAATCTAAAGACAAGCACAGGTTACAGATCTAGGTTTATCCCCTGTGAATAACTGAAAGTTCAGAATGCAGCTTTGTTAATGCTAGAGGGCCTGTTTCACGGGACAACAATACGCAATGCTATTATGTCTGTCAGCTTAAGCAGATATTATCAAGTAACACTGAATACAAACTATTACAGGTTCGCATTTCCAGCATCTGTGGAAGAACTGGGACAGTAGATGAGAGTATATTTTTCACTTTGGATTCCTTGAGACTTCCTGATGGCTATTCACCTCGTAGACATGATCTAGTGAATACAATTGTGGTGGAAAGCAGTCAGTCATGTTATATTTGGAGAGCTCTCTGCCTAGTGCCAGTCAGCGAGGATGGGTAATATTCATTATTTTGTTCTCTTTATAACAATTAGAGATGTAGTGTAATTATGCAGCTTACATTTCATTTTATCTGTTAAATGAGAAATAGTGGGAATTATTCCCTAGGTGTCTAGAAGGCATGATAGATCATTGGAAAAATCACAGGGTGTTATTATATGGCCCTTGCTTTTTTTTTTGTTTCCCCCCCCTTTCCAGAAGGTGAGGACATCTGTACTTACTAGAGAAGCAAAATTAGTAGCAGCTAAGCTCGGGGATATTGCTTGGCAGGGTAGGAGTTTTGCATGGCTTTATTAGAAAAATGCCAAGCTCATGCTCTTACCTTGTTTCCTCTATCTGTGCTCTTTTAGTTGGGGACTTGACTGTTCAAAACCATTCTCAGTAAGACTGATATAAAATGAATGTTTCTTTAATCCATTTTGCTTAAGTTATAGTGATTGCTGAGGTATCTGTCCTAAATGGAACAGTCAAATAATCTGAATAATAGAGATTTGTTGGACTTGCAAGTATCCAACTGAGAGGTTCTGCAGGCACTTTAGATGACATATGTGATGTGAGGATCAGGAGAGATTGCAGAAGAGGTTGGAAAAAGTAGATGATGTTTAGGGAGAAGCAGTAAAACTTGGTGAAATAATCAGCTTTGCAGATGTAAAATGGCAACTAGGAAGTAGCAGTTCTGCAGCAAAGATCTGAAGTTTGACCTGTGAATTTAAGTGTCTGTCCTGTGAAAAACAAATACCACCTAAATAAATAGGGCTATTACCTGTAAAATCTATCACTTGCCATGCTAAGGCCTTGGTAGGATTACAGAGTCTGATTCTGCAGGCCAAAAATAAATTGTCAACCAATTGCAAAGTCCAAAGGGGAGAGCAAAAGAACATTGTGATTATCTTTCAAACATAGTCTTTGGGAGAACTTGCCTTTGGGACATCTCCAGGAAATAAAGCTAAGGGCAGTACACATCTTCAAGGAATCTACAAGGAATGAAATAAGATCTTTTCACTAAAGATAACAGATAAAATAGATTTAAATTGTACCTAGATGAAACTTGAAGTCTTGACATCATTTTGCAAAACAGTACAAATTGTTCACATATTTTTTCAGTTGGACCTGTTTTTAATGATGGATTTTATACAGAAAATTATTACTAAAGCCAAATTACAAAAGTAGACCTTAGGGTTGATTTCTCAGGCTTAGTGTACATCCTACCATATCAAAAAGTTGAGGCAGCTTAAGCTGCAAGGGGAGACATCTAGTGGGCTTGGCTAGTAATTTGATGTAACTAATGAAGAGCAGCTGCATTCATTTTCTACTTCAGTATGTTAGATAACTCAGGAATACTTAGGGTGTGTAAATATTGGTGAGATTATTAAAATATTTCCGAGTTATTTCCATGCTGCTCCATCTAAATGGTTTCTTAATTGCAACATAAAAGCAATTTTAAAAAATTGTTTCTACAGGTAGAAGGAGGTTAGAGCTGTGGTCAGTGTTTCAGACTGGAAAGAGCATGTGACTGGTTTCACAGATATTTTTTTTGGTAGTATGTGTGATTGAAGTTTTCAAGGGTGCTTTTTGGTTTTCATGTGTTTTTTAATTTCTTCAGTTTGCTGTTTTCAGATTGGAGCAATAAGCAGAAGACGCAAGTGCTTGGGTTAAAACACTTCCAGTCTAGTAATTTTATCACTTAAGCTCCAGTTCTACACATGACTTTTGCTAAGGAGCTGCTCTTTGTTGTGTCTTTTTTCAGCTCGCAGGAAGATACATAAGGGCTTCAGTCACTGTTTGACTCAGCTCTTCAGCAAAGATTAGCTAACTTTTCAATCATTTCAATCTTGTGTCCAAAGTTTTATGCTGCTTTACTGTGCTACTGACAAAAGCTTGTTGCTGCTTAAATTAGGAAAGGTAATCCAATTGCCTTGGAAGTATAAGTTGCTGGGAAAAAGTTAGCTCTCTCACCTTCGTCTTTCTAAATATTGTGACTATGCCTTTGTATAGTGCTTCTTAAACTTGTGCTGAATCAAAGATGTTTATTGAGTCTGTTAGTGTTTAAAAATTGCTACCTAAAATTATTTTTACAGACAATCTCACTCTAGTGGAGGTAATACAGATGAGCCTTATGAAGACTTAATGAGAGAAAAAGGAGAGTTGAAAATATCAAGAATGACTAACTTTGGAACTCTGAAGCAGGGGGAATCTAAAAGAATTATCATTTGGATAGAGTAAGCCTTTCTTTTCGTTTGAAAATTTCTTTATTTCCATCTCTCCATAGTCTGTAAACCTGTCTTTCAGACAGAAGCCTTTTGTAGTGGAGCCTTGTGATTTTTAATCTTCAAATAATCTCCAGATACTATAGAAATAAAGAGAATTTAATATTAAATTTAATGTCTGTAGGGTAACCTTTTTGATATTGAGTATTTATATTGCAGAGAGTGCATTAACCCTCCCCAGTCCTATATCTTTTTTCAATCCTAATCAGATCTTTCCTGGAATAAGGATTGAAATAAATGCTTTTACTTGTAAGTGTGTTCAATTTGAACTGCAGATACACTGCCATCTTAAAAACCTTAGAACAAGAGGTCTGTTACATACTCATGTATTAAATGCAGACCAGATTTTTTTTTCTAATTTTTTTTAAACTTGGATGCCAAAGAACTATGTGGTGTATCCTTGAGAGGTTTTTTGTTTTGGTAATTTTCTCTATTTTTTGTGTTAGTGTTTTTTTCTTTCACATCTGGGCATAAAGTCTTAAATGAAGACACACCCGAATACTCATTATTTGTTGCCCTATATTCTTCCCTAAGAATTAGTTACCCACTGATGAATTTTAAGCTCCCATAGA
>NW_016690246.1:3721564-3730364 GCF_001604755.1 Lepidothrix coronata | reverse complement strand
TTATTATACACAGTATTTCTGTATGCTTCTTACGGTAGTTGATGTGACCTAGAAATATTAACGTAAAGTAGAGGTTCTAGTCCTCATGAGTTAGAAGCAGCAGTGCAATTTCTTTCTGATAGCAGTTTTGAAATATTGGTGAACTAACCTGCAGGCCATTGTACTTGACTTCAGGTAGAATTAAACTTCTCAAGAACATTCACTATGCGTTTAATTATGTAGCTAATCACATAACTACTTCTAGGAATAAAGGGAGTGTACCACAGTCCTTAATCAGCTGCAGATTAGCTGGATGGGTGAAAGACAAGCAATTCAGGGTTCAGATTCCTCAAAAATGTGAGAACAGTCCAGAAGCATATCTGCCATCTTTTCCAATAAATCAAGAAGACCTCTCAAAAGATGGAGTTAATTCATTTAACAGCAGCGGAGGAACAACATGCGAGTCATCGAACAATACATCCATTATAAAGAGTGGAGTCATTCCAGGTACAGTGAAGTGTTAACAGGAGACCTGTAGGTTTGTTTGAGAAGACTTGCCTATGTTAGCAATAGCAATTGTGGTAACAAAATTTGTTATTATATGTTTACTACAGAAGGAATGAATTTTCAAGATACAAATTTATCAAGGACTGAAGAAAACATTTCCCTGGTGAAAGATGAAAATCTACAAAATGGAGGAAGTGAGCAAAGAGACCATGTGGAGCAACCAACTGGCAAAATTACTGGAGAAATTGTAATACCACCAGGTGGAAAAACATTCATAGTGATCATATGCACAGCTGTGTAAGTATTTCTTTCCATTGTTTCGAACCAATACAATGGAAACAAGTCATGAAAAGAGACTTAATAGTTTCCTTATTCTGGGCGTTGTTCTCTTCTTGGTGTGTCGTGGTTTAACCCCAGCTGGGAGCTCAGCCCCACACAGCTGCTCGCTCGCTCCTCCACAGCAGAATGGGGGAGACACTCAGAAGAGTAAAAGTGAGAAAACTCACGAGTTGAGATAAAGACACTTTAACAGGTAAAGCAAAAGCCACGCACACACAAGCAAAGTAAAACAAGAAATTCTTCGCTTCCCATGGGCGCACAGGTGCTCAACCATCCCCAGGAAAGCAGAGCCACATCTCGTGTAACAGTGACTTGGGAAGATGAACACCATCACTGAACAACCCTCTTCTTCCTTCCTCCCCCAGCTTTATATGCTGAGCGTGATGACATATGGTCTGGAATATCCTTTTGGTCAGCTGGAGTCTCAGCTGTCCTGGCTGTGGCCCTTCCCAATTTCTTGTGTACATTCAGCCTCCTCGTTGGTAGTACGAGAAGGGGAAAAGGCCTTGACTCTGTGTAAGCACTGCTCAGCAACAATGAAAGCATCCCTGTGTTATCAATACTGGTTTCAGCACAAAGCCAAACAGAACCCCATGCTAGCTACTATGAAGAAAATTAACTTTTCCCCAGTCAAAACCAGTACATGATATAGTGTAAAGTAAGCTAGTACATATTAGCAAGTTATCTTGTTTTAGATTTTGAAAGTAGTTATCATTTTAGTGCTCAATTCTGATTTTTTATTGGAAGAAAATAGTAGTAGTTAATGAAGTAACATAGTGGGAGTAGATAATGTCTGTAAAATGACAGTGATGTGAACATAACAGATGGTTATATTATTTGCAGGAAATCCATTGCTCCACGTTCACAAGAGCTAATGCAGATTTCCTGGGAATTTTTGTGTTATGTCTGATACATTTCTTCAATCTCAGTATCATGTATTGCTACATGCCTGATCTCAAACTTTCCTGTTCTGTGATGGGAAATTCAAGTTATGTATGCTGAAATAAGAATGAAACAGCTTTCTTCATTGAAGGTGTAATTCAGAGGAAGTGGTTTGCAGATATTAAAAACCCTTGAAAAACAAAAAATACTATGCTGTACAAAATATTTAATTAATTTATTTAAGAGAGTGGGTTTGTGTGAGCTTTTTCAGAATTCAAGTAGGAACCTCATGCTGCAAAGCTTACATTTGTGTATTTTTCAGTTATTTCCAGCCGAAGCTCTGTAGGTGGTGTGTTCCACAGCCATTGAGTCTTAGGATGGTAATTTAAAAGTTAGACAGGGGAAAACAAGGTCAAATGGTTTCATTCATCAAAATAACACTGCATTAATTTTCACACTACTTCTCTTATATTTTTAAATAGTGAGGCAAGGGGTAAAAAATTTCATAGGAGGATGTTTTAGCTGCAATTTGAAAGTTAAAGCTAAAGGCATGACCTGCCTTTGTGGAGAAAGACATATAGAAAGAATAATTTATATTTCTCTGTAAATCTGTGAAGGCCACAAAGTCTTAGAATCTTATAATACAGAATAATCCACACAAAACTCAATGGGAGGCTGCAGCACATGAAGGTAACAAGAGCTTGCTGGCCACTTAAGAGACCACAGAGACTGCACATTTAGACCATAAATCTGGACAGTTCGGCATCAGCACAGAGAATCAGGCTATAGTTTTAACCTGAGCAGGTAGTTTTAGTTGGCAGAAGTACAAAAGGTGATACTCCTGCCAAAGAGTAAGCTGGAATCCTTCTGGGGTGCATTTGGGCACATGGTAACAGTGTTGGAGTACTTAGTAGAAGAGAACTGGACTCTAAGTAGTGCTTAAGTTTCTTAGCGACCAATGTGAGGAAACTGTTCCCTCCTGTTTTTTTCCCCTCTGTCACTCCCCAAGGAACACTTACATATATAAAATATGTTTTTCAGAATTAAAGCATCCTTCCTACTTTATCCATTTCATGTGTTTACAGTTAGGGTTCAGTTCTGAGGCAAGCTGCAACAAAGCTGTTACTGCATGCATTAAAGGGGTTCCTCTGCTTCAGGTTCCTCTGATGGAACTGTTTAGCTCATCTTTTTCAATATCAGTAATTCCAAGGTGTTCCTTGTTGACAGAAGTATTAATTCTGTACTCTACTATGCTGAATTAAGGGATTTTTCTCTTTACCCAGGTTTTGATGAAATTGTGGATTTGAGATTTTTGCTATTGTTTTGTTTCGGTTTTTTTTTAATTATTTATGATACCTAGATTGAACTCTGGGTGGGGAGTAACTGTGAAGAATTACCCTAAATTAGCAGTTCTCTTATGTTACTGAAATGAGAATCTACAGTTTTATTTTAAAAAATACTTATGGTTGGGGAAAATGAAGTGTGACCATGCTGGTTTTAAGAACATAACTTCTGTTCACTTGAAGGAATCATGGGCACAGTAAAGAGCTCCTGTTACTTGGCTTTTCTGATTTTACTGTTGGACGCTATATTGAAGCCACTGTAACAAATGAAGAAGAATTACTTATAGCACCTGTGGAACCATTTTCTCCAAGAAAGCCTAAAATTATTGCAGATTCTCAGCTAAGGAAGACAACAGTGACTGGCCCTAAAAACAGAAGGTACTGTGAATTAGAGCAAAAGATAACACTTAGGTAATACCGCTCTGTTTGGTATTGCTATATCTGTTCTGTAACGCTAACAAAGAAAATGTGAAACTGGGAGAGTCTGTACATGTTTTCTACTTATATGTGTGTGTTGTAAACAAGATGATTGCAGAGACTGCAGATAGGAGAGGTTGTTTTAGTAAATAACTTCTTGATTTCATTGTAGATTTTTCAAACAGAATCTCTTTCTAATGTATAGTGTGGTAATAAATAAGATAAAACATGGCTCCTAGTTATCTACAAGTAACAATTGTATTGTTAAGAAAAAAGATAGTAAATTGAAAATAGCTTTCTGGGATAATAAGATTCTTAATTCTTTATACAACTTTGTCTATATCTGACTAATGTTTCCCATCTTTCGTTCAGAACTTTTCCTTTTGCAAATAAGTTTCCATTATACTTATGAAATTTGCTTAGTAATAAAAATATACCTAAACTGAAAAAGCAGAAACAGAATGTTTTCAAGTGATTTGTAACCAGAACACTTAGAATCACAGAATAGCTAGAGTTAGAAGGGACCCACAGGGAACATCAAAGTACAACTCTTGGCCCTGCACAGGACCACCCCAAGAATCTCACCTTGTGCCTGAGAGCATTGTCCAAACACTTTTTGAACTTAGGTTGTTGTCCAAACACTTGGCATTCTGGTGCCATTACCACTTCCCTGGGGAGCCTGTTCCAGTGCCCAGCCACCCTCTGGGTGAAGGTCCTATTCCTAATATCCAACCTCAGCCTCCCCTGACACAACTTCAGTCCATTCTCTCAAGTCCTGTCACTGGTCACCACAGAGAAGAGATCAGTGCCTGCCTGTCCCCTTCCCCTCACAGGGAAACCATAGACAGCTATGAGATCTCCCCTCAGTCTCCTCTTCTCCAGACCAAACAGACCAAGTGACCTGCGGCCACTCCTCGTACAGCTTCCCCTCAGGGCCCTTCACCTCTATGCTCGACCCATGAGCCAGTCGCTCACCCACCACATGATGTGTTTATCCAGCTGTTGCTGGACATTTTGTCTGGAAGGATACTGTGAGAGACAGTGTTGAAAGCTTTACTGAAATCCAAAAAGATTACATCAACTGGCTTCCCTTGATCACATAGGTAGGTTACCTTGTCGTAAAAGGAAATTAAGTTAGTCAAGCAGGACTTTCTCCTCATGAGCCTGGGCAGTCTGTGACCATTGACTGTGTTGTCCTGCAGGTGTCCTGCAGAATAATAATCCTCATATCTTTATCAGACACTAAAGCGAGACTGACAGACCTGTAGTTTCTAGGGTCCTCCTTCTTGCCCCTCTTGAAAATCAGGACAACATTGGCCAGCTTCCAGTCAACTGGATCTCTCCAGATTCCCAAGACCATTCAAAAATCATTGAGAATGGTCTTGCAATGATATCAACCATCTCTGAGTACTCATACAAATCTTGTCAGGCTCCATAGACTTACAGGGATCCATCTGCAGGAGCAAATTGTGCACAAGTTTGGGGTCATCTGGAAGTTTATCATTCCCAGCTCAGGGCACTGGCACCCCTTAGACCCTCATTGGTGTTGAAGACAGGCAAAGAAAGTGTTAAACACCTCTGCCTTGTCTGTGTGTCTGTTTGTGAGGTGACCATCCTCATCCTGTAATGGGCCAATGTTGTTTCTGCACTGTCTTTTGCCATTGACATATTTTGAAAAACTTCTTTTGTCTCCCACAGTACTGGAACAGCTTCAACTCTAACTGAGCTTTGGCCACATGATTTTTCTCCCTACAGTGCCAAGCAGCATCTCTGTAGAGGATTGTTTCTCTGTCTTCTCAATACGGCAAACTTCTCGATTGTCTCTTTGAAGGAGTCATTGGGTCTGTCCTCTGTGTGCATGCGTTTTGGGTTTATAGTCTTGGTGATGTGGCATGTTAATTAGCTGTCTTTCACATATATAATTTGAGAAAGCTAAGTGGTATGTCATACATTTTTGTTTTAGAAATAACAGAAAGTGGTGTTCAAACTTTCTCCCACATTATACCATACCAGATGAATTAAGAAGATGTGTGGAGCAGAAGTTAGACATACTGACCTTTCAGCCCCTCCTAGCAGAGGTATGCAAGTGTAGGTTTATATAAGAAAATACTTTTTATGTAAGTGTTTCTGTTGAAACTTGCCTTAACTTAGCAAAAATGTGTAGTCCTCAGTGTAACTGACGATGACCTAACACAGTTGCCAAGTAGACTTAGACTTCATGGGTTTCAGTGTGTTACAGAATACAAGGTTACAAGAGCACAAAAGCCTAGATGTGAAAAACTGAAAAGGGAGCAGAAATATACTGGGGGGATATTACAGAAGCTGAACAAAGATCCTCTATGTTCTTACTTTTTAAGCATCATTGGAAAGGGTTTTTTGAGGTCTGAGAACAGTTGTTTCATAGAAAATGAAAGCAGAATCTCTTAAATTATTGCAATATCAGGATTCTTTTCTGGCTGTTAAAAATTGTTTTCCTAAGCATCCTCAGATTTAATTCACTATTGGCTTGTTCCAATTCTTCCTACAAAGTATAGCAATTTTAGAATACATACAAAATACCCCAACCCACCCCCTCCCCCCACCAAAGTCTTAACAAGAACAGTGATTTTTTCTCCAAAACTTTGCCCTGATGTCATGTAGAACATTGCTGTAAGTCACTTTTTTTTTGGTACATTTTTAAGTACTTACGAACTGGGGCTGGTACCATTTCTAAAAACGTAAAAGGCTATGTTGTCTGCTGTCTAAACAGGTTACACAAAACCTGAGGTCACAGCATTAAGCTAGCAGATTAATGGTCATCTCTCAAAAAGAAGATAAAACTCTGTAGTGTTTGAATTAATTTTATACCGAAGGCCTACCATTACTGATTATGTTCTTTTTTACCACACCTTAATTTTTGTCTGGTACTGGTGACTTAAGTCTGCATCAGAAAGCGCTGTTCATTTGCCTTGTATTTGAGTGAGAAGATACCAAATAGAAAGCAGTCTGTGCTATCATCGTTTAGATAGAACGTTGTCCTGTTGAATACCTCTGCACTGAGATTCATTAAGATCTGAGGAAGAAAATTCAGGTTCTTTCAGCTTGCTATAAGTTGTATAATCATCAGCCAGGGACAAGACTGACATGACTCTCTTCTTTCTTCAGCCATCTCTGTCCGTGTACTTAGATTTTACGCTGTTCAGGATTGCTGAGCATAGAAATCAGTTTGTAGACTGCCCCTGAATTCAGATGATGTAACTACCACTGTAGTAAGGAGAGACTTGGTTAACTCTTTAGCTGACTGGCTATTGTATCTGAGGTCCAAGGACTATACTGATTTTTCTTTGACTACTGGGAGTGTTTAAGTATGTTAAGTATGTTAATGTATCCATCTATTGTATGGATACATGTATGTAGATGTCTTAATTGGCAACCCAGTTGCTGTGCAGTCCATTTCGAAAGCTGTTTTGTATAATGTTAGTAATTGTGGGTTCCCTATCTTGTTGTACAACAATAATGTATACTGTTTTGTTTTTCAGCGTCTTAATCTAGATAATTATAAAGCAAACTTCTCTACTCTTTTGTGGCTTGAAGAGATCCAAGGAGAAATGGATTTAAAATGCTTCAGCATGAGTGGGATTACTTTGAAAAGGAATGGGAACTTTTTAGTGCTGGAAGTGCCAGGAGTAGAAGAGGGCAGACCTCGCCTGGTTCCAGGTAGAAATTAATGTGAGGTAAAGCCAAATGGCACGTTGATCCATATTTTCACTACAACTTCAGTCTGTTGCTTATTCATTTGTTTAAAGAAGTCTTTCACATATTTGAACACAAAGTTATTAATTTAGGCTACTAGACAGGGGAACTGCTGTGCTAGTGGCTCAGCCTTGCAGTGGCTGCTGTCTGAAGCAGCATTGCATGTGTCTGTTCTTACATTTGTTCCAATAGGATTTTTCATGTACAAAAATTAGTGAGGCTTTCAGCAAAAATAAATTGTGCAGTGTAGTAATAGTTTAAAAGACAGTAGGTATAGCAAAAGCTGGGAAAGTAGTTAAATTCAGAATTTCAAATGAAGATTTGTTTTCAGGAGATGTTGTTTGATGTCATCGATACTAGTTGCCTTTTAAAGTGTAGTATGCAATTGCATATGGCATTTAGGAGCAGGTAGGCACAGATACAGCAACTTTGCTGAAGTTAACCTCCTGCAAATTCCTAGTTTAAACATGCAAAAGAGGAAGAAATTATATGCTGCAGCAAAAGTTATACTATTCCTTGTAACAGTATGTTGCCTTTTAACTTTGTTTACAATTAGGTGATAAGGTGATACTGAAAAGTCAGGTCTACTCGGAGCATATAATAGAGTACATTGCCTTTATTACTGAGGTAAGCAAAGTGTATCTCCTCTTGAAAATACAGTGGTCCACAAGTTTCAAAAGGGAAGCTTGCAATTCATGGAGTTACAGACCAGTTTAACCTTTCTTGGTAAACTAGGTTTGTTTTATTTACATTCTGAGCAGTAATTTTGTATTTTTATTGTATTTTTGAAGGGTTTGGCTTCCCTCTTCTTTTGAGATTATAATGCTTACCTGCTGTAAAAGCACTTGTAATGTAATCTAGATATGCAATATGTTGATAGCACATAAATCTAGGTGTTCTTTTTAGAGGTGATGGGTGGTTTCCATGCTTTCAGAGATGCTTCTTTGTGTTTAAAGTACTAAGTCTTCATCAGTGTCTTGACTTTTTTTTTTTTTTCTCTTTGTAACAGATATGTCATGAAGATGTTACTCTTAAAGTTAATGCAGACTTTGAACAAGCTTACAACTTGGAACCCATGGATGTGGAATTTGTTCAATGCAGGTGTTTTTATAAGTTTCAAAAAAGCTGCATTTAATGATTCCTCTAGTAAAGTGACTTTTAAAGTATACATGACTGTCAACTGTTTGTTTTTGTGGATACAGACAGAAGAAGGACATAAGATCTTGCGAATTCTTTCACTTCTTTCCCTTAATACACCTCTGCCACCATATTCATTGTTAAAAGACTGCAACTGTACGAGTGTACAAAGAATTCTTCTCTTAATCCTCTCTAAATTGTCACACCAATGCCAGAAAGTGAAATGAGGGGAATGAGGTGGGGTGTTTTGAGGTATTTTTCTTAGTTTTTTTCCATTTTTAAGAAAAAACTATACCACTATGGTTACAAGACTATGCAAAAAAAAAAAAAAAAAAAAAAATGATTTTAACCCCCCCCCCTTTTTTTTTTTTTTTTTTTTTTTGCATAGTCTTGTAACCATAGTGGTATAGTTTTTTCTTAAAAATGGAAAAAAACTAAGAAAAATACCTCAAAACACCCCACCT
>NW_016690246.1:3709340-3721554 GCF_001604755.1 Lepidothrix coronata | reverse complement strand
AGGTGGGGTGTTTTGAGGTATTTTTCTTAGTTTTTTTCCATTTTTAAGAAAAAACTATACCACTATGGTTACAAGACTATGCAAAAAAAAAAAAAAAAAAAAAAAAAAGCTGATGTTAACCACCCGTCCTTTTATACTTTTGTTTTATTCATGGAATATTGTTAACTGTTTGGAGTTACATAATCTTCTCTGTAAATTTAGCTTTGAAGAGAAGTTCCTTGAAAGACTAAGCATTGAACACTAGGCCATCTTTGTATCACTGAAGAGCTAGAGAATATGTGTATCAATACTATTCATAAAAAAGCTGTTGACATTTCTGCAGCGTATTTCTCAATAGATGCTTTTTAAAAAAAAAAAGTAGTTTTATATAAAACTCCTATTTTTATATGCACTGGTGCATAGTAAAAAGTACCAGATACCTAGTAGATGTGTGCTGTTATAGTGTGGAAATGTAATCTACAAATCTGTATTTGGTAACAGGATTCCTAGCAGGCGATGCCAGTTGGCAATTCAGCAAGCTTCCTACCTGGGTGAAAAAGGTACACTTCGGTTGACTTAAACTGTCTAGAGGAGTTTCTTTGTGGGGAGTCTTGTGTTTTATATTTCTTTCATATCAGAGCATACTGAGAAGAATGCATTGTAACTTGTTCTTAGAGGAGTTATCCATGTGTTTGTTGGGGGCTTTTTATGTTTTGTTTTGGTTTTGTTTTGAAAATCAAAAAGCAACTTTCTGAACGTTTCATCAGAATGATTTCATCTGTTGGCCATGACAGGGAGGAGGACTGGAAGCAAACTTTTGTGAACTGTTTGAGCCAGTAAGAACTGTAGAAATTATACTACTTAAATAATAGCAAATGAAATGGCCATGTTTTTTATTACCTCAGAATTTGTTGAAAAGTGCTGATTTCCTGTCGTATGGTTGAATTGAACGATCCATATGAACTTTACGCAGGTCTTTACCACATTCATTCTGATAAACCAATTTTAGCAGCTCAGAGTAAGCTGATATATCAGCAGTAATGTTAATTAGTGAAACATGAAAAGTGTTTTTGTGACTTCCAAATTTCTCTACTTTCTCTTTCTCTGCTAAATTTGAAGTGTTATTTCCGGAAAGGCTTGTCTTGCAATCACCACAAGCTGTCAAGACACAGAATACTACTGAGTACTGTGGTGTTGATGATGGCCTTAAACAATCTTCACAGCAGGAAAGTAAGGTATCTATTCTGTAAATATTCCTTAAATATTCCTTAAAATTATAACCTTCATTCAGATTGGTAACAGATACCTCCTGTGCAGCTGTTGTTAGAAAGGAATTGCATAATGGAATATCAAAGAATCAAAGTTATAATCTGCTGCATTCTGATGACAGAAGTTTTGTTTGCTGCCTGGGGATGGAGAATTTTATGGTAGTTGATACTGTTAAGCACTCCCATCTCAAATGGAAAGTGCTTATAAAAAAAAGTGTGTGATTGTAATGGGAATTATGAGATTTGCCTTAAACTAGTTTTCATAGCTACTGTTGAGTAGATGCTTAAGTTCTGTTACTGCAGCAGGAAATAATTTTGTGATAGAAGGTAATCATCCTGTTCTGAGTAGATTCACCCAGGCTTAACTGCCACTTAGATTTCTACATTTTCTTAATATAATTTTTCTTAGAAAGGTCTTCATGAGGCTGCCTGGTCCTCTTCCTGTTTGAAGCAGGACTGTCACCACCACTAAATCAAGTGGGGAGGAGTAGACACAATTCTTTATTTTTGTCTAGAGTTTCCACAGCATCTGCATAACCTGTGCTTCACCAGCTTTACACTCATTTTTCCCTAATTCCAAGTATGAATCTTCCACCTGCAATTTGTTGATGTAGTCCCTTGTTATATCATTTGTGACTACCAAGAAGAGTTTGTCTCTCATTTTTTGTAACTCTGATATAAGCCATCATGGGCTGTTAGAATACCTCTGCATCTTCTCATGGCCAAATTAAAAATCCAAGCTCACAGCCTCTCCACTTCAGAACATTATAATGGCTCATATACAGTTCTAGCATCCAGATATGCTCCAGCTGAGCATCAAACTATTGATTAATACTCTTTAAGCCCAGTAGTTCAGTCAGTTTTTCAACTCATCCTATCTGTCTGTTGATCCAGCTAGTATGTCTTCAGGCTACAAATAAGAGTGATGTGGTAAGTAAACCATTTCAAAAGCCTTGCTGAGGTGAACGAATATTACAATGACTGCTTTTCTGTTGTCCATGTAATAGTCTTTACATATAATAGTCTTTTCATCAGAGGAAAATCAGGTTGATCATGAAAGATCTGCCCTGTGGTTTAGCTGTGTTGTCTGTTCCTGGTCACCTGTTTTTTCCAATTATACGAAGCCTGTGGAATCCAGAAGGGTGTTCTCTCAGGGACTAGAGTGAGGCTGGTGAGCCATAGTTCCCCAGGTCTTCCTTGTCCAGAGCAGTATTGACTCTTTCCTGCTATCGGAAACATTCCCTGGCTTGTCCTGATTATTTTTTATTATGGGTGATAGGCAGCAGTGTCCAGTCATATGAGTGTGGTGGATCACATCTACCTTCTCCAGTGTCTCTTAAGCAGACTGTAGCTCCCCTTCTGTTACTTGTCCCTTTCTTTTACTTACTGTTACTTTGCACAGGAGTCTGGAGGTGTACATATGAGACAGAAAGTACATTGAGTTCTTTCAGATGTCATCCATCAGTGAGTTGTCTATTCCTATCCAGCTGTGAGCCTTCATGATCGTTGAACTGTCTCTCTTCCACCACATTTGCTAAATCCCTTCTTACTATGCTGTTTTTCTCTTAACTTGAGCAGTACCTTGATCTCTTTGACCTTCTGATTTTGTCCAACTCTCCAAGCAACGTTTTTATATTTTTCCTGTCATTGTTTCTGCTTGTAATACGCTTTTTATAAATTCATCAAGAAGCAGGCCTTCTACTGAAATTCCCGATGATCTTGTGCAACAGGATAGTTTGTTTACAGTCTCTCAATAACCATTTTTAAGCTCTTGTGAGCACCTTTTTCCTCACATAGTAGCTTCTCAGAGGATTTTGCTTGGTGAGTTCTTACAGAAATTGAGGTTTGTTCTAGAAGAGCCAGAGTTCTGACTACTGATTTACTTTCTTAGCCTTACTCTAACCTTGCAAATCTCTGCAGTAAAATCTGGTACATGGTCTTTCCTGTGTATGAGGAGCAAGTCTAATAGAGTGTTATTTCTGATCAGTATGTTACCCATTTACATTAACAAGTTGTCACCAACTAGTCTAGGAATTCTAGATGTTTTCTAAGTGAATTGCATCAGGTGTGTGATTGAAATCTTCAGGAAGCTTCACCATCTGTAATCAGGACACTGATGCCAGTTGTTTGTCAGAAATCTCCTCTATGTTCTCTTTCTTCTGGAGGGGATTTGTTACAGACCACTAGACAGTATTGCTGCTAGTCCATCTCTCTGTGGTAACAACTCAGACAAATCTCTGATTTTGCAATTAGTAATATGTAATCAAGGAGCTCCTCACATAGACCCAGAGCTGTGCTGCTGCTCTCAGTTATTGTTCTACAAGATGTCTGCTTCTACTGGGACCTTTCTGTTTGACTAGAAGGATGGTGGAGAATATCACCTGGACCACTCATGCTTTTACTCCAGACCTAAATGATCCTCCCCTTGCTCTAAAGTGTCACTAGTACCTACAGGGGTGAGCAGCAAAGGCAGTATTCAGAAGGACTAAAAATGAGCCTTGCAGTCTTTCCATGACATCGTGGCTCTGTAGAAGCAACAAAGATCTCTGTCCTGTACAAGGAGTAATCAACCCTTAATATTCATCACTTCACTGAATTGGAATCAGTATTATTAAGATGACTGAGGTATCTTGTCTAGAATTTTACCAATACTGTATCCCCTACAAGCAGTTTTCTTCCATGCTACAATCTGAAAGGACGTGTGTCCGCTAAGGAAGAAGCGTGTGTCCATGTATCCATGTATCTAGCTTAGTGGTATGGAACGTGAATGCTTTCGTGGAAGGAAAGAAGTTATTCAGCCATGGCTTCAAAATCTGAGCTGCAAATTATTTGCGAAATAAATATTTAATGTTAACAGAAACAAAACTATTAGAAATCTTTAAATTTAATGTGGGAATTCCTAGCACCTTCTACTACTCCTATCTTTCTGTTTTCACAATAGATATTCTATTTAATGGGATAATGGTATTTGATGGGTAAAAAATTAAAACTTAACTTCAAAAGTTTTAGTGAAGATAGTTGCCTGTCTTCTTAAGGTTGTAAATGCATTTATATTCACTTGCTGTTTTCAGGTCAAAAAAAAGAAGAACAAACAGGCAAAAGGCATGACATCAAGGGAGGTGAATGTACAGGATATGATGAGAGTAACTCTGCCAACAAGCCAACTTGGTATACTTTCTGTACTTGAATATAAAGTATTACAGTTCAGGATTGCAATTACTTCAGTAAGCCAGGGCTGAGTAAGATGCCTTTAAGATGTCTTTGTGCTCTGTCTTTTAAAGACAAATTCTAGAACTGCTAGCGGGAAGTTTCTGTGGAGGCTTTATGTGCATTACTTCAACATCTCTAGTTCACAGAATCCTAGAATGGTCTGAGTTGGAAGGAGCCTTAAAGATCATCTAGTTCCAACCCCTGTGCTGTGGGCAGGGACACCTTCCAATAGACAAGGTTGCTCAGAGCTCTATCCAGCCTTGCCTGGAATGTTTCTAGGGAGGAGGCAGCAAACATCTGGTGATATATTTTTAGTTAATTATCATTTTACAGTAGTTTACTCAAAAATATTTGGTCATATTCAGAGTTTGCAATTTGTTACTGGAATGGTGTCTCTCATCCTTGGGAGAGCTTCTTTGCCAAGGATGCTCAAACTTTTTCAGGTAGTTGAGATCATTGCTACACCTTTTTGGAAAGTGTGACTTTAAATATCAGTGTACTTGAATGCTGAAAAGGGTGATTGTGTCATTTCGTATCAGTAGGATGCCTAAAGAACTACTGATTAGATTACCTAGAATGCACTTCTGTCCAAGGGTTAATAAGATTCTGCTGTGGAAAGCTAAAGCTAGACTAATTCAGACAGGATTACGAAAAAAAATTCCAATAGTTGTAGTTTACTAGTGATCAGTTTTGCTGTTCTAGGACCAAAAAGTGATCTTGATGCTCAAATTACTTTCAATAATTTGAAGTAGTTTTTATAGATTGTTGGGTTACATAATCACAATCCTTTTCTGGTCTTCAGTAAAGATCCAGTACACTTTGGAAATATTAATGGCTTATTTTCTACATTATATTCTATGAAAACTGAATTTTTGAGAAATTCATTAGTTGTTACCACAAAAGGAAAATAAAAATTTTCAGAAGCATATTGTGAATTGGAATTGCTTTAATCTACATATGTTACAAATATTTATGTAAAGTTCTAATATATGGATGTCTTGATTATAGCTGGTGAAACTGTGGCACTTAAAGAGAGAGCTGGTGAATTTTTCAATCCGATGCTGAATGTGCAACAGAAACTGGCAGTGAAAAGGATACTGAGTGGTGAATGTCGCCCAACACCTTATATTCTCTTTGGACCACCAGGAACTGGAAAAACAGTAACAGTAATTGAAGCTATTTTACAGGTAGTGGTGAATGACAAATCAGTCATCTCTAATCTTTTCAGTATACTTACAGTATTTCTGTAAGTATCATCATATTTTTTTTCCAAGGTGTTTTCAAAATACTCTATTTAAGATCATTTTCTGTAGCTCCGTGAAAGAGGAAAACCCATCTTCACATGCATTTGACAGAGTTGAGAATGGCTTATTTTCAGGTCTTCTTGTCTTTGTCTTTAAAGCTTCAGTGAACAGTACCTAACTTGTGATTCCAGTAGTGCATAATGTATTCATGGAGCACAGATACACATTAATATGATAACCATGAATTAATTCTGCTGTGGGTACACTCAGTTTGAGAGTACTTAGTCTTGACTGTCAACACAAGTGTTACTGAACTGCAAAAGAATCAATGAGTATAACGTGTATGCAAAACTCTTCTGGATTTTCTGTTCAGTGAAATAAAGTGGGAACGTTTGAGCTTTTGCTACTTCTCTAAATAACCTTTTTAAATATCTCTTTTCTTTAACGTAGATACATTATACTCTACCAGATAGTCGGATTTTGGTATGTGCGCCATCAAATGCTGCAACAGATCTGATTTGCTTGCGGCTGCATCAAAGCGGTCTCTTAAAACCGGGAGCTATGGTCCGAGTTAATGCTGCCTTCAGGTCAGCAGAGGTAAATATTATAGATAACTGCCAGTTAATATTTCCATTTTAATATTTTTATCTTAAAATACCAATTTGGTATTGTAACTTCAGTTGCTGTTAGACTGCTTAGGCTTGCTTAGGATCCAAAGCATTGCATTACTCAACATTTTCCAGAAGACTAACTGGAAAATGTTGATCATAATCCTTAGTTTGATTGTATGAGCATAGAATCTTAACATCTTTTTTGCTTAACTCTACAAGCAGCAAATAGTATTGTTGGGGATTTTTAATTTGATTTAATTTTTAAATTATTTTATCAGTCCCAGTTAAGACTACTTACACAGAAAGGGAACAAGTAGGATTGTCATCTTTATGCAGGACACACACATTGTGGGTTCATTACATACACATATATATTTATACATATATATGTGTGTAGGTATGTATGGATATATATACACATATAAATACATATATGTATATATACGTGTGTGTGTGTGTACATATAGATATGTAACATGTGTATGTTACATATACACGAAACACTTAAATGTTCCATTTTGTTCCTTACAATAAAGCACAGATGTCTCGCATATGTACTACTTTGTTTAGGTAAATTTATTAATTCATTTTGGTGTATGAATGGGTCTAAACCTATGTGTTTTGCTCAGCTTCTAAAATAGTTTTCAGAGTGCTTTTCTGGCATTTTGTTTTACAAAATACCTTTTTGTTTCTGCAGCAGATTGATGACATGGTGAAACCTTACTGCAAAGATGGTGATGATATTCAGAAAGCATTGTGGTCCAGGATAGTAATTACGACGTGCAGCAGTGCAGGATTGTTTTATCAAACAGATACACGGTAGAGTACTATAGATAGGAATATCATGGAGATAGCCAGATGATACAAGCCCCAGAGCTTTTAGAGACTCTATACTATAACTTAGGCTGTTTTTAGTACAGTTCATGGCATCTGTCTCTACTGTGAAATAGAGCAAAGCACTTGGTTTTAGTAATGTTCTAGCAGAAACTTTCTCCATAATAAATTTAAGAATTATCTTGATTAATGCTTAAAATTTTTGACACAGTAACTTCTCCTCTGCCACCAGTGGAAATTATATGGCTGTTGACAATCACTTTGGCTCAAAATGATTGTCACACTAAAAATTATATTGTGTTTGTGACAGTCACCTTTAGTAATTGTAAACAAGTACCATGTCAAGTGCTGTTAACCAAAGATTTCTCTGATTTTGATTTTAACTTTGTAAAAGGACACTCTGAAGCTTTACTATCTTGAGCTGTTTGGTAGAAACAAAGCTTGGGGGTTGTCTTAGCTACACCACAGTGCATTGTTCTAATTCAATAGCTGAAGGAAATTGAAAATAAGGCAAGCTTTTCTAAGTATCTTAATCTTGGTATAAACAACACTTTAATTAAGATAACTGGTGGTTGTGTATATCAAAGTGTGTAAGTAAAGTCAAAAATTAAAAATTAAAGTTACACTGTTGTTTTTTCTATATTTCCTATTAAAAATATCCATCTTTGCTCTGTGTGTGTGGAGTTGTCTGGCACACTTGACAAGGATGTTCACAGAACTGCTGAGGTCAACCACAGGGTGGCAGAATGAACTAATCTGAAAACAGCCCTGTTTCAGGTTAATGTTATTTAATTATAGGCTTGGACACTTCACTCATGTGATTGTGGATGAAGCAGGGCAAGCAAGTGAACCGGAGAGCCTGATTCCTATTGGACTGATTTCAGAAGCTCATGGACAGGTAGTTCTCTTAACATCATTTGCTGAAAGGAAAAAAGTTGGTTTATTGTTTTCATTTTTGTGAATGGTGTAGAATTCAAGCAGCCATTTTCTGGTGATGAGTATGAGATTCTGAATATTTTTAATAGCTCTTACTCATGCACCATATCAATTCCCAACGCTTAAACGAGTTGTTTTACATCTAAAACAAGTCTGTGTAGGACTGGATCAGTGTGTGGAAGATGTAAAAATAAAAATATGCATTTTTAGTTTAAGACGACAACATACTGCTCTCCTGGGGCTAACCCTTCTTTGCAAACAGATGTTTGAAGGAAAGCAGAATACTTGATATGAATTGATCTCTGAATTCTGAAATGAGTATGTCATTAAAAAAGGTAGTTTCAATAACCACTGTTTTAATGTAAAATGGATTTTTTTAATTGCATATACAGATAGTTCTTGTTGGAGATCCAAAGCAGTTAGGGCCGGTAATAAAATCTAAACTTGCGCTGACTTTTGGATTAAGTATGTCCTTGCTGGAAAGACTGACAACAAGAGAGCTATATCTGAGAGATGAGGATGCTTTTGGTGCCTGTGGAGCATATAATCCTTTACTGGTGAGTTAAACTTTCTGTTAACGTTTTTCAGTTGAATCAAAATAAGGAGAAATTCTGGTTCCTGCTGTTTCTTTACCACTGTTTTGCTCCCTGATGCTTAGTGATAAGTCTAGCTTGAACATTAATTCTTATAAAAGCTTGATTATTTTGCATATATACTATGAATAGTAAGGATGCTGAGCCCTCCAGTATGTTAAAACCTTTCTTTGAGGGGGTCCTCTATTCTTAAGCAGAATAAGTCAAATAGGGTGCCCAAAGCACAATTGTAGATAATAGCTTAAAATTTCTTTTCATATTCACTGACCACATTTACCATAACTTCATAACTTAATTCTCCACAGATGAACAAGTACAACTTCTGTTTTTGACATAAAAAGACAAACAAAGTCTCCTGTTTAAGGATTAATTTTGTAAATGTCATGTTTCAGGAAGGGAAAAAGAGAAACTGTTCTGGTTTCTTTATCATCTCTTCCTCTGTAGGATAGCTTCCCTAAACTCTTGTATGGTGAAGTACCTAAAGTCTATGTTAAGTGGCAGAGGTAGCATAGTATATAAACAAGCACAGATGTTCCAACTGCTTTAAATTACTGTCTGAATCTGAAAAATAGGGCTAAAGTCAAACTTCTTAAGATGCCTTCCTATTCTTATGGTAGCATACTTTGAAGAATTAAACTGAGAGCAAAATATAAGTAGATGACCACATAAGTAGAAAAGGGAGGAAACCTGATGGCAGACTTAAGAGGGAAAGTGAGAGTGTATGGCCCGAGGCTTTAGGTTAGGTCAGCCTGCTGAAAAACCTGTCATGCTTCCTCCTAAAATCTGTTACAGCAAAATGTTGTTGTTGTGTTCCTTATACAGTGCTTAAGGAGAATTGGCATAGTCAGAGAGCAGGAAGTGTGAGGGCTTTAAGGATATGTTTGGACTGGAATATCCTATGTTATCCTTTTTACGGGACATATTTTTTTCAAGCTGGTTATTACTGTCTAAAATGCTTCCTTAAGACTATTCTTTCATTTAAAGACAATTACATTTCAGTGTCTTAAGGCCAGCTTCTGTCAGCTGTTCTTATGCTCCCTTTTTGCCTGTCAAGACTTCCTCACAATAACAGGTTACACCCATGGAAACTCCATGAAAATAATCAAACTCTTAAAAAAAGATAATATGCCTATAGATCAAATGTTTTTAAAAAACAAAGAATGACCAATTCATCTATCATGTACATTCAATTCCTTTTGTTTCTCCTTTGGAGAGGAAAGAGATGGTCCTTCAAAAAACTGCTTTGATCTAGTTTTTAGATCAACCTGCAGTTTTTGCCTTGAGTACAGTTTTTTGGCAGCTTTAGAAATGCTAAATCCTAGAAGATGGTAAGGTAGTATCTGCTTGGGAGCTGTGTTCTGAGAAGTCTGATGAATTACCTGTTTCAGTTTTGGATTTTGGGGTTTGACTTTGCAGATCACAAAACTCACGAAGAACTACAGGTCACATTCTGCATTGCTTGCCTTGCCATCTAAATTGTTTTATCATAAGGAGCTAGAAGTTTGTGCAGACGCTTCAGTAGTAACTTCTTTGCTGAATTGGGGTAAATTGCCCAGGAAGGGATTTCCATTAATTTTTCATGGAATAAAGGTATGTAAAATGTTCATATAATGAACTCTATAGGCCTGATAGCAGTTTGCTGATGTTGTGGAAGAGTTTTCTTTAGAATGAATTCTAGAAAGAATATGAAAAAAGAATAAACTGGCTTTTGCAAGTAATGTGACTTCCTGAGCATCTGGTTTTAGAAACAACTACTGAAGTCAAATATTTGCTAAGAACTTGAGCAGCTGCCTATTGAGGTGTATTCTGGGAGACATTTTGATGCAAGTTCTAATTCATAGCAGATGACCAAGATGGAGTTACAGTCAGCTGCCTTTAGCTTGCTTTTGATGAGAGTTTGCTACATTAAACTGGATACAATCTTCTAAAACTAAAGGATTATTAAGGCTTAAGTGAGCAGGGGAAAAAATACTACCTTGGAAAAAAAGTTTTTCTTTAGTCTTCTAAGAAGTTAGTAAAAAGTAGCAATATCCCCTGCTTGGAGAGGCTTGGTTTTGAACTCTTCTACTTTGCACAAAAGCAAGATACCAACTTTATAACACGCATTATACTTTAGTTGAGATTTAACTCCTTTGTTGCACACTTAAAGTACTGTTGTCCTATCAATTCTCTTCATATACGTATAAAAAATATTATAAAACATTAGGTGATACTTGTTCATTGGAAAGGGTGTATAGAGAGGAAGAGAAATTATATATAACATTCCATCACTCTTTTTTGCATTCCGGATGTATAAGAATAATGTATTAATAAATACATAGTCATTTCTGCAGCTGATCTCCATCATCTCATTTCCTTTCCGCTGATATAGGGCACTGAAACTCGTGAAGGTCACAGTCCTTCATGGTTTAATCCAGCTGAAGCAGTTCAAGTGATGCAGTACTGTTGCCACCTTGCTAAAAATGAAAACGCTGCAGTGTCAGTGACAGATATTGGAGTAATTACACCATATCGTAAACAGGTATAATGTTTAACAGGTCTAATATCTTAAGAGCTTCAAAGTTGCTGTATTTCATCTTGTGGTTTTATATTGTGGCTGTTGTTCGTTAAAGCAGGGAGGCATATCTTAAAATTTCACTGTAGTGTGTCATGTTACACATTATATTATCAATCATTAATGATGCTGCCATTGAAATATAGAGCTAGAGAAAACAATAATGTCATTCTACTGGTTTTTTAGTTTTAAAAATCAGGAAATTATTAAGGAGACAGATTTGGAGACAGAAGCAGATTTTTCAGTTGTTAGAAGTAAAGAAGGCAAGTCAAGAAGTTAGTATCCAATAGCTGGAACAGCAATCTCATTCTGTCACTCTCTGTACTGAGGACCAGAACAAAAGGGAAATGTAGTTAATCAGGTGGCATGTTACCTTTTTATGACTTAGAAGAGACTAGAGAAATTGTGACTTCTTAGCTGACTTGTAGTCAGACTTGAAGTTTGGGCTGCTATTTAAACCTCTAGATAATGCTGAACATCAAATGCTATGCTTTATTTTTAAAAGTATTTATATTCATGTGTGTTAAATATGTGATGTTTACTTTCATTTTAGAAATAAAATTAATACCCTTTCAGTTCCAGAGGAGGTCCTGGAGAGTGTGCACATTGTTCTTCTTGGTGTTCACATCTCAGTATTTATAACTTTGTATGCGTGGCTTGGGAGAAACACTGTGAGGTGTGAGGAAAAGACCAAGCCCTTGTGAAGAAATCTCACTTGCAAATTAAAGCTCTGCTTGTACTGATCCATCTGGTCAGGTGTCTTCACCTGCCCATGTTTACCTTTACTACTTGTTTTTTATATATTTATATATAGTATTGAAGTGACCAAACCTCTTACACTCCCTAAATGATGATTTCGCATGGTTTAATGTGACTGTGCCTTTCATCTGCCTGTGATGCAAGGCATGTGAGAGTAATGTCTGCTTCAAGAAAGTCACTTTGTATTCTGGGAACGCTGATTAGAAAGTAGTCTTTGACTCTAATT